>NC_053395.1:119800185-119975676 GCF_905171765.1 Bufo bufo | reverse complement strand
TGTCAAAGAAAGCGGTACTCACATATAACAGTCATTCCATCTGTAATCCATACAGTCAAAAGACTGAAAGTATTCCAGTGAGGGGATTTTGCTTATGAAAAATAATATATTTCATTGTGGTGCGAGTTGAATCGCAACAATGAAGAAAAATACTATTAAGGGACGAGGACGCGGTCGTGGTGGTGTCCGTGGAGCCTCTGTTGCTGGTAGAGGACGTGGCCGTTCGGCCCCAGGCGCACACAGTAGGGAACGAACTCCCTCAACTAGCCGGCAGAATGTACCGCAATATCTCGTGGGGCCCAATGCCGCTCTTAGGATGGTAAGGCCTGAGCAGGTACAGTCATTAATCGATTGGGTGGCCGACAGTGCTTCCAGCACGTTCACCACATGGTCTTCCACCCAGTCTTCTGCGGAAAGCGCACAGGTGGCACCTGAAAACCAAGCCCATCAGTCTGTCACATCACCCCCAAGCATATCAGGGAAACGGTCTGAGCCACAAGTTATGCAGCAGTCTCTTCTTCTGTTTGAAGACTCTGCTTCCAGGGTTTCCCAGGGGCGTCCACCTAGCCCTTCCCCAGTGGAGGAAGACATACCATGCACTGACGCACAACCACTTATGTCTCCAGATGAAGAGGACATGGGAATACCACCACAGCAGAGTCACCGACTCTCTGATGATGACGAAACACAGGTGCCCACTGCCGCGTCTTTTTGCAGTGTGCAGACTGAACAGGAGGAGGTCAGGGAGGGAGACTGGGTGGAAGACGATGCAGAGGACGATGAGGTCTTAGACCCCACTTGGACTGAAGGTCGTGGCGATGACTTTCACAGTTCAGAGGAAGAGGTAGTGGTGAGACCGAGACAACAGCGAAACCAAAGAGGGAGCAGGGGGCCAAAGCAGACGAGCCGCCGCCCCCAGAGTTCGCCTGCTACTGGACATCGCCAACAGGGACCCAGCCCCACAAAGGCAGCTTCAAAGAGTTCCCTGGCATGGCACTTCTTTAAACAATGTCCTACCGACAAGACCCGAGTGACTTGCACGCTCTGCCATCAGAGCCTGAGGCGAGGCATTAACGTTCTGAACCTCAGCACAACCTGCATGACCAGGCATCTACATGCAAAGCATGAACTGCAGTGGGGTACACACCTTAAAAACCAGGCACTCGCTGAGGCTCCCCCTGCTCCCTCTACCGCTGCTGCCTCGGCTTCCGCCTCGAGAGGAATGTTGCCACCTGCCGAGCAGCAAACAGAGGATGTGCCACCGACACCACCACCACCGCCACCGTCAACTAGCGTCTCCACTATATCACACAGCAGCGTTCAGCTCTCAATATCTCAAACCTTAGAGAGGAAGCGCAAATTCCCCCCGAGTCACCCTCGAGCCCTTGGCCTGAACGCCAGCATTCAAACAGCTGATGGCCATGGCTGTCCCGCAGTATGTGGTTCCCAGCCGCCACTACTTCTCCAAGACAGCCGTGCCTTCCCTGCACATGCAAGTGTCCGATAAAATCAAGTGTGCACTGCGCAACGCCATTTGTGGCAAGGTCCACCTAACCACAGATACGTGGACCAGTAAGCACGGCCAGGGACGCTATATCTCACTAACTGCACACTGGATGAATGTAGTGGCGGCTGGGCCCCCGGCGGACAGTTCCTTGGCGCACGTCCTTCCGCCCCCTAGGATCGCAGGGCATCATTCTCTGCCTCCTGTAGCCTCCTCCTCCTACTCGGCTTCCTCCTCCACTGCTTCCACCAGCTCATCCGGTCAGCCACACACCTTCACCACCAACTTCAGCACAGCCCGGGGTAAACGTCAGCAGGCCATTCTGAAACTCATATGTTTGGGGGACAGGCCCCACAGCGCAAAGGAGTTGTGGCGGGGTATTGAACAACAGACCGACGAGTGGTTTCTGCCGGTGGGCCTCAAGCCAGGCCTGGTGGTATGCGATAATGGGCGAAATCTCGTGGCAGCTCTGGGACTAGCCGGTTTGACGCACATCCCTTGCCTGGCGCATGTGCTGAACTTGGTGGTGCAGAGGTTCATTCACCACTACCCCAACATGTCAGAGCTGCTGCATAAAGTGCGGGCCGTCTGTGCGCGCTTCCGCCGTTCACATCCTGCCGCTGCTCGCCTGTCTGCGCTACAGCGGAACTTCGGCCTTCCCGCTCACCGCCTCATATGCGACGTGCCCACCCGGTGGAACTCCACCTTGCACATGCTGGAGAGACTGTGCGAGCAGCAGCAGGCCATAGTGGAGTTTCAGCTGCAGCACGCTCGCGTCAGTCGTACTGCCGAACAGCACCACTTCACCACCAATGATTGGGCCTCCATGCGAGACCTGTGTGCCCTGCTGCGCTGTTTCGAGTACTCCACCAACATGGCCAGTGGCGATGACACTGTTATCAGCGTTACAATACCACTTCTATGTCTCCTTGAGAAAACACTTAGGGCAATGATGTTAGAGGAGGTGGCCCAGGTGGAGGAGGAGGAGGAGGATGAGGGCTCGTTTCTAACACTTTCGGGCCAGTCTGTTCGAAGTGGCTCAGAGGGAGGTTTGTTTAAGCAGCAGAGGACAGGTTCACAAGTCGCCAGCCAAGGCACTGTACTGGAGGACGAGGAGGATGAGGAGGAGGAGGTGGAGGGGGACGAGGATGACGCAAGTTCACAGCGGGGTGGCAGCCCAGGCCCATCACTGGTGCGTGGCTGGGGGGATACGGTGGACGATGACGATACGCCTCCCACAGAGGACAGCTTGTCCTTACCCATGGGTAGCCTGGCCCACATGAGCGAATATATGCTCCAATGCCTGCGCAACGACAGCAGAGTTGCCCACGTTTTAACGTGTGCAGACTACTGGGTGGCCACCCTGCTGGATCCCCGGTATAAAGACAATGTGCCCACTTTAATTCCTGAACTGGAGCGCGACCGTAAGATGCGCGAGTACAAGCGCACGCTGATAGAGGCGCTCTTGAGAGCATTCCCACATGTCACAGGGGAACAGGTGGAAGGTGAAGGCAGAGGAGTGGCAAGAGGTCGCCAACGCAGCTGTGTCACGGCCAGCTCATCTGAGGGCAGGGTTAGCATGGCAGAAATGTGGAAAAGTTTTGTCTCCACGCCACAGCTATCTGCACCGACACCTGATACGGAACGTGTTAGCAGGAGGCAGCATTTCACTAACATGGTTGAACAGTATGTCTGCACACCCCTCCACATCCTGACGGATGGTTCGGCCCCATTCAACTACTGGGTTTCGAAATTGTCCACGTGGCCAGAGTTAGCATGTTATGCCTTGGAGGTGCTTTCCTGCCCGGCGGCCAGCGTTTTATCTGAACGCGTATTCAGCACGGCAGGGGGCGTCATTACTGACAAGCGCAGCCGCCTGTCCACAGCCAACGTGGACAAGCTGACCTTCATAAAGATGAACCAGGCATGGATCCCACAGGACCTGTCCCTCCCTTGTGCAGAGTAGTCCTTATTAACTGCCTAAAACATGTCTTGTTGTGCTACGGGCCACTTCTTTATTTGATACAAATTTTATGAAACCCACAGTTGAATGAAACTCTTCTCTGTCTGGGCGCCGGGGCCTAACCAGATGAAAGTGGCCGGTTAAACTAACGGGTGACATGAAGCCATAACCTCTGCCATGCTACCTCTGTCTTCTGTCTGGGTGCTGAGGCCTAAGTCAAATAAAGCGGTCTTCTGCTGTGCTGGGGGATATGAAGCTAATCTCTGACCTCTCTCCTCTGTCTGGGTCCAAAGGCCTAAATCACTGAAAGAGGCCTTCTCCTGTGGTGTGTGATATGATGCCAGAATATGTGCTGTGGGGCCTCTCTCCTCTTCCTGGGTGCAGGGGTCAAATAAACTAAATTGTGGCCTACTCCTGTGGTGGTTGATATGATGCCTGATTCTCTGATGTGGAACCTCTCTCCTCTGTTTGGGTGAAGGGGTCAAAGTAACTAAATGGGGGCTTCTCCTGTGGTGGCTGATATGATGCCAGAATATGTGCTGTGGGGCCTCTCTCCTCTTCCTGGGTGCAGGGGTCAAAGTAACTCAATGGTGGCTTCTCCTGTGGTGGCTGATATGATGCCAGAATATGTGCTGTGGTGCCTCTCTCCTCTGTCTGGGTCCAAAGGCCTAAATCACTGAAAGAGGCCTTCTCCTGTGGTGTGTGATATGATGCCTGAATATGTGCTGTGGTGCCTCTCTCCTCTTCCTGGGTGCGGGGGTCAAAGTAACTCAATGGTGGCTTCTCCTGTGGTGGCTGATATGATGCCAGAATATGTGCTGTGGTGCCTCTCTCCTCTTCCTGGGTGCGGGGGTCAAAGTAACTCAATGGTGGCTTCTCCTGTGGTGGCTGATATGATGCCAGAATATGTGCTGTGGGGCCTCTCTCCTCTTCCTGGGTGCAGGGGTCAAAGTAACTCAATGGTGGCTTCTCCTGTGGTGGTTAGTATGATGCCAGAATATGTGCTGTGGGGCCTCTCTCCTCTTCCTGGGTGCAGGGGTCAAAGTAACTCAATGGTGGCTTCTCCTGTGGTGGTTAGTATGATGCCAGAATATGTGCTGTGGGGCCTCTCTCCTCTTCCTGGGTGCAGGGGTCAAAGTAACTCAATGGTGGCTTCTCCTGTGGTGGCTGATATGATGCCAGAATATGTGCTGTGGTGCCTCTCTCCTCTGTCTGGGTCCAAAGGCCTAAATCACTGAAAGAGGCCTTCTCCTGTGGTGTGTGATATGATGCCTGAATATGTGCTGTGGTGCCTCTCTCCTCTTCCTGGGTGCGGGGGTCAAAGTAACTCAATGGTGGCTTCTCCTGTGGTGGCTGATATGATGCCAGAATATGTGCTGTGGTGCCTCTCTCCTCTTCCTGGGTGCGGGGGTCAAAGTAACTCAATGGTGGCTTCTCCTGTGGTGGCTGATATGATGCCAGAATATGTGCTGTGGGGCCTCTCTCCTCTTCCTGGGTGCAGGGGTCAAAGTAACTCAATGGTGGCTTCTCCTGTGGTGGTTAGTATGATGCCAGAATATGTGCTGTGGGGCCTCTCTCCTCTTCCTGGGTGCAGGGGTCAAAGTAACTCAATGGTGGCTTCTCCTGTGGTGGCTGATATGATGCCAGAATATGTGCTGTGGTGCCTCTCTCCTCTGTCTGGGTCCAAAGGCCTAAATCACTGAAAGAGGCCTTCTCCTGTGGTGTGTGATATGATGCCTGAATATGTGCTGTGGTGCCTCTCTCCTTTTCCTGGGTGCGGGGGTCAAAGTAACTCAATGGTGGCTTCTCCTGTGGTGGCTGATATGATGCCAGAATATGTGCTGTGGTGCCTCTCTCCTCTTCCTGGGTGCGGGGGTCAAAGTAACTCAATGGTGGCTTCTCCTGTGGTGGCTGATATGATGCCAGAATATGTGCTGTGGTGCCTCTCTCCTCTTCCTGGGTGCAGGGGTCAAAGTAACTAAATGGTGGCTTCTCCTGTGGTGGTTGATATGATGCCTGATTCTCTGCTGTGAAACCTCTCTCCTCCATCTGGGTGTAGGGGTCAAAGTCTTTCAAAGTCGCCTTCTCCTGTGCTGATTGATATAAAGCTGATGGTTGTGCCATCTGACATGGTTGCCAGGGTCTGATTCAATGGGGGCCTACTCCTGTGGTGGGTGATCTAAATGCCTGATTCTCTGCTGTGAAACCTCTCTCCTCCGTCTGGGTGTAGGGGTCAAAGTCTTTCAAAGTCGCCTTCTCCTGTGCTGATTGATATGAAGCTGATGGTTGTGCCATCTGACATGGTTGCCGGGGTCCCATTAAATTGGGGCCTACTCCTGTGGTGGGTGATCTAAATGCCTGATTCTCTGCTTTGAAACCTCTCTCCTCCGTCCGGGTGTAGGGGTCAAAGTCTGTCAAAGTCGCCTTCTCCTGTGCTGATTGATATAAAGCTTATGCTTGTGCCATCTGACATGGTTGCCGGGGTCTGATTCAATGGTGGCCTACTCCTGTGGTGGGTGATCTAAATGCCTGATTCTCTGCTGTGTAACCTCTCTCCTCCGTCTGGGTGTAGGGGTCAAAGTAACTAAATGGTGGCCTACTCCTGTGGTGGGTGATATGATGCCTGGTTCTCTGCTGTGGGACCTCTCTCCTTTGTCTGGGTGCTGTGGTCAAAATAATAGTAAGTGACCTTCTCCATTGGTGGGTGACTTGAAGCCTGATTCTGTGCTATGGGACCTCACTCCAATTAATATTGTTTAATTTTTATTTATTTTATGTTACCTCATCATTTCCCTATCTACATTTGTTTGCAGGGGATTTAACTACATTTTGCTGCCTTTTGCAGCCCTCTAGCCCTTTCCGGGTGTGTTTTACAGCCTTTTTAGTGCCCAAAAGTTCGGGTCCCCATTGACTTCTATGGGGTTCGGGTTCGGGATGAAGTTCGGGTCGAGTTCGGATCCCGAACCCGAACATTTTTCGAAAGTTCGGCCGAACTCGTCGAACCCGAACATCCAGGTGTTCGCTCAACTCTAGTTCTTTCGGTCTCCAAGTAAGTACCTGGAGTATGGAGTGTACCGCATACTCGCGGCCACGGGTAGGGCTCCTTCTCGCGAGAGGTCGGCGCGGATGGCGTGCGGTCCACGGTGGAATGCACACATGTCCGCCGGGCTTCCACAGGCACTTCCAGCCGAGCACCGAGCGAGAGATCCTCCCACACATGTCCACCGCCCATTCCTTTGGGGCATGGGGTAGGCAATCGGGGACAGCACTTTCCAGTCGAGGCAAGGGTGCAGGTTCTGGGCCCCCCCCCCAGCCCACGCACAAGCTGTCCAGACCTCCCTTAACATTGTTTTAAACTCGAAAAAAAAAAAACAGCAGAGATGCGCAAGGTAGCAGAGGCGGCACAGGTAGGAAGCAATGGGGTGCCGGCGGCGAATCGTGCAGTTGCAGCCCGGCACCCAGCCTGTGTTGGTGGCAATATTTAATGCGGAAAAAAAAAAAAAAACACATTAAATTTTGTAAGCACAACGGGTTAGTTAAAGGCTTATTTGAACCGTGCAGGCCGGGTCTGCATCATGATATGGAGGCTGTGCCTCGCAGTGTCAGCAGGTACCAGGGGTCCACGATTGTGCGTAACGGGCTTCATCGCTTTTTCCAACGCATGTCCTAGCTGGGGATGAGTTGACAGTGGCGAGCGAACACTTTTTAAACAGGCCGTATGTTACCTTGTCCGTCCAGGTTCAGCCGCTGCAGATACCGGCTATGTTTTTTTTGTCTTGTTACCTGGATTGTCCAGGCCGATTTAAATGTTGTATGTCACCTGGATCGCCCAGGTTCAGCCACTGCAGATGCCGGCTATGTCATTTGTCTGTTACCTGGATCGTCCAGGCCGAGTTAAATGTTGTATGTCACCTGGATCGCCCAGGCCGAATTAAATGTAGTATGTCACCTGGATCGCCCTGGTTCAGTCGCTGCAGGTTCCAGCTATGTCATTTTTCTGTTACCTGGATCGTTCAGGCCGTGTTAAAAATGTTGTATGTCACCTGGATCGTCCAGGCCGAGTTTAAGGTTGTATGTCACCTGGATCGTCCAGGCCGAGTTTAAGGTTGTATGTCACCTGGATCACCCGGGTTCAACCGCTGCAGATACCAGCTATGTCATTTGTCTGTTACCTGGATCGTCCAGGCAGTGTTAAATGTTGTATGTCACCTGGATCGTTCAGGCCGAGTTTAATGTTGTATGTCACCTGGATCGCCCAGGTTCAGCTACTGCTGATATCATGCTATGTCATTTGTCTTGTCTCCTGGATCACCCACGACAAGCTAAATGTTTGGGTGACAACTGGACCGTCAGGTTCAGCCGCTGCTGTTACCACGCTATATGTCATGTTAAGTCTCTGCCACACCCCACTTCAGTCTATCCAGGCTCGGCCTTTAGTTAGGAGTCTCCCGGATGGTCAAGGGGTCTCGCGGTCCTCATCCTATTTCCACGGTTACGTTATTTAGTCTACTTAATGTTCCCCTCAGATTCCTAGAAGTGTCTTCCGGCCACTATCGTTCTCAAATCAGACAAAGCCTCCGTAAGGTAAGAAATGTGCAACAAGGGTAAAGGCACCGGTAGGTTCTATTCATGCATACCCCAGTCTGTATATACTTTGTTAGTTCTTATTGTTGGTTTTTCTGATAGTGGCAATCCGGAACGGGTCATTCGACAACCTAGGAACAAGTCTTGGGCCGGGTTAAAGGCTGATTCACGATGTCACAAGTGTCTGACAGAGGACAATATCTCTACGCTAGGCTCATCGGTTTCGGGCCGGGTCAACAACAGGTCTCTCCGGAGCTGGACCATCCCAAAACTGATCGCCGAGCTGAACAAAAAGGGGATCCGGTATCCAGCATCTGCAAGAAAAGCAGAACTTTATAGACTATTAATGACAGAGGCCGGGCCCTCAGGGGAACAAACTTCCCTACCGTCAATTCAGCTTTCCTTGGCCCAACTCCAATCCTCCATTAGCGGCTTAGTCAGCTCCGTCTCAGACATCCAGTCTAGGGTTGGGGTCCTGGAATCTCAACCGTCAGCATCCGGTCAAAGCCAGGCATCAGGACCAACTCTGCCCTCTCCACAGTCTCTCCCAGGTATTCACATACCCACCCCCCAAATTGCCCCATCTCATTTTCTACCAGACAATCTCAAGAAGGATATTGTGGCAGGGAGGGATATAAATTTGGCATCTATCCTTATAGCATCCCAAGATGTCCCAGAAAATCGTGTCATCAATTGTGGGGATGTGTCAATAGTCCTGAAAGCAAAAGACGCACGCCTGAATAGGAAGTTGACCATTCCTGAATTCGTGCTAGCTTTCAGTATATACAGGGATGTTGTCTGTTCAGCCCAGCCGGATAGGAGGGAAGAACTGGATAACTACCTATATCGGGTCACCGACCTGGGTCAGAAATATGGTAGATCGGCTTTCTACGATTACCACCGGTCCTTTTCCGCCAAAGCAGCAGCGGCGCTCTCACAATTTCAGTTCACCCCTAATTGGGCGGAGATGGACATGGAACTATTCTGCCTGCATTTTGCGGGTCTCCGGGCTCCCACCTGCTCAAGTTGCCAATCCATATTCCACTCCACTGAATGGTGCCCGAACTCCAATTCTGCTATCCCGCAAGGGGCGTGGCCCGGCCCCTCAGGGGAACTCTAGCGCGGTTGACAAACTGGGCAGACCCATAGTGTACCTCGGCAAGAGCCAACTATGTAATAATTTCAATCTAGGAAGTTGTGCATTCAACGCGTGCAGGGCTCTCCATATTTGTTCACTATGTTTTAGAGCCCACCCTCATTTTACGTGCCCTAGGAAGGCTTCTAAACAGTTATGACTAACCGACGTTCATGTCGAACTGCTGTCGGTACTCCTAAAAAAAATCACCAAGACCGAGTCTTCATATATTTCTTGATCTCTGGCTTCCATGAAGGTTTTCATACGGGGATAATTGCTCTTCCTCAAGCCAATTGGGAGGGTCGAAATCTGCTATCAGCTAGTCGTGACCCAGAAACGGTCGAGACACTGATCCAGGCAGAGTTCAACAAGGGTTTTTTGTTGGGCCCCTTCACTGATATTCATTTTCCAGCACTGGCGCATTAACCCAATTGGCATCGTGTCTAAACAGTCGTCAAATAAAAAACGCCTAATTTACGACTTGTCCGCTCCACATGCTTCTTCTACCCCAAGCTTGAATTCACTAATCCCATCAGACGAGTATTATATTCTTTCATCGACGAGGCAGTACAATTTATCTTGCTCTCGGGCAAGGGCTCTTGGCTCACGAAGGCAGACATAGCCGACGCTTTTAAGCTGCTGCCTATCTGGCCGCAGCTTTGGGGTTATTACGGCATCAGATGGTCCAACAAGTTTTACTTCGCTAACCGTCTCACTTTTGGCTGCAAAAGCAGTCCCTGGATTTTGGACCAGCTGGCAAAGGCTCTCCACTGGGTCTTGGTCCACCACGGTGATTTGCTAATGGTTATCCACTATCTGGATGACTTCCTGATAGTCGAGAAGCAGCATCCACACCAGTCTGGCCTAGCTACATTAACGGAAACCGTCAACCAATTACAGGTCCCGATAGCTTTGAATAAGACAGAAGGGCCAGCCACCCAGGTCACCTTCCTAGGCATTATTCTGGACACTGTTCGGATGGAAGCCAGGCTTCCAGTAGAGAAGTTAATCAAGATCCGAGCAGCTATAGCTAAAGCCGTGTGTCACGAGTTGGAGATCCAGCGACAGACCTCTGCGTCGTCAAGCAATAAACAAATGGAAATCAGGTACAGACACACAAGAGTTTATTGCACAGACAAAACATGAGCTCTATGTACCGTCAGCACAGTGGGAGCAAACCCCCACTGCGCCACGGTCTAGTAATACTCCAGAGGGGCGTGACTAAGCAACTCCTGGTATTCACTAGTGCCCCAGATGGTAGGGTTAGACTTTGCCGCAGGGAGTTGCCAGGGTCCACTCTGGAGCGTGAACTAGACAGTGACAACAGGAGCAAACGGACAACAGGTACCAGAAGGTACCGACGGTACATAGGCAAACATAACAAACAGGCAAATACAAACAGCAACTAAAAACACAAGCAGGAGTTCACGCAAGGGAACAGGAGTGGCAATGAGCAGAGAAGGACTAGCTGCACCAGTGGTATACTGCGTGGCCTTGCCCATAGCACTCTGCAGCAAGGCACGCTGCAGCAAGGGCTTGCTGAACAGAGACATAAATACACACAAGGTGACTCAAAAATTACTGGCAGAACAGATAGCAAAACACAGGAAAGAGGACAGGAATGAACAAGTATGAAACCCACAGAGCACAGACAGACACGGATCCCATGGGCCAGCAGCATGGGAGAGGGAGTACAAACAAGGAGCAGGACAAGACAACACACACCAAGAGAGCTGACACAGAACCGAGGAAACCTCAGCCTTATATACAGGTTCCATGGGTGCAGCAGAGAGGCCACACCCATGGAGCAGACAGAGAGGATTAACTCCTAATAGGCACACAGGGGAGTTAACCCACAAAGAACCACAAATAACACACAGGAACGGAGCTGCAGCAAGAGCATAGACAGAAGGTCACAGCCAGAGGTAATGACTGACACCGTGTTTACAAATTCCGTCACCAAAACGGAGCTCCAGTCTCTTTTGGGGATGCTTAACTTTGCGACCAGGATCATGCCTCAAGGCAAATCATTCATGTTGAGGTTACTTCAGCTTCTCCCCGAAGCTCATCATCAAGACAGCACCATTCCCCTAGATAGTCATGCCAGAGCAGATCTGACCATGTGGAAATCTTTTGTAGCAGACTGGAATGGCATTTAGTTATTCATTCCCCCCCGAACCGCGTTCTCACCCATTGTTTTTTCAGACGCAGCAGGGTCAGCCGGGTTTGCAGCCATTTTTGGTAACCACTGGCTGGCAGATGGGTGGCCCCTAGAGTTGAGCTCGGACACAGAGGGCTTAAAATCATCTCCTCTCATACAGCTCTATCCAATAGTCGCAGCTGCTCAAGTCTGGGGTGAACAGTGGGCTAACTCCTCCGTCTTGTTTGTCACTGATAGTCAGGCATTAGTCGACATCCTTGATAAACAAAGAGCTAAATAACTCAAGATCATGTCATTACTGCGCAAATTAGTATGGTTATCCCTTTCTTTCAATTTCAAAGTTTTTCAGGTGAACACATTCAGGGTCAGAAAAACAGCAGCAGATGCACTGTCCAGATTTAACTTTCCGGTTTTCTTTCAGGAGATGCCCGACGCGGATCCCACGGGAGCCTCAATCCCAGTATACAACACTCTAGTCATGGGTTAGAGTCTTTGGTTTCAACAGTGAAACACCTCATAAGACAGTCGTTAGCTCCAAATACGACTAGGAATTACAGAGCTGGGTTGAAAGCGTTCGATAGATTTAGACTTCTCTATCCTCAGGGCGGCTGGGACGAAATATCTTACATATTGGCGTTCATAGCTTTCTGTTACTCCCAACAAAAACTTTCGTACAATACCATTAAATTATACCTAGCGGGCCTTCAACACCACTTCATACTTAGTAACCCAGGTCGCTCTTCCATTTTGTCCAACCAGGCCATCAAGGCGGCTCTCAGGGGAATCCAAAAAAAATGCAAAACAGGCTTCCACCCGCAGACAGCCAGTGTCCAGCGAGTTGTTCAGGGAATTGTCTTCTGCACTGGACGGCAACCCTTTTGGGCCCTTTACCAGCACGGTAATACAAGCGGCCATGTTCCTAAGTTTCTATGGCTTCAGAGTTCACTAGCAGCTCTCTGGGACACGGCTGTCTCCGCAAAGAACAGCTGTCTTGGCATAATAACTATTACGTACTCAGCATCCCGTTGACCAAGATAAGCCAGACGGGGCCGCCCACGGAAATAAAATATTTCCCCACCCAGAATAATTGGTGCCCAGTCCAGATCCTCAATAAATTATTGGGCCTGTTGCAAACAGCACCTCCTGACAGTCCTCTCCTGCCCTTCAAGAACAAGTCACTCTCTTCAAACCAATTCACGTCCTATATCCGCTCCCTGGCAGCAGGTCTTGGGCACGACCCAAAAGTCATTTCGGGCCATTCATTCCGCATCGGGGCAGCATCGTCAGCTTCAAGACACCAAGTCCCCGCTCATGTTATCCGATCAATGGGGCGCTGGAGATCGTGTTGCTTCAGCAGGTACATTCCCAATCCGCACAGGGAAATCTCCCAGGCTTTTCAGTTATTGGCGTTGTAGGTTGTAGGTTATACATGTTGGAAGAATACGAATAAATTGGTCTAGTCAACATAGTGTCCTTGACTTTTTTCCCTCTCCAGGCCTACCCACGCCCGTGGCTCCAGGCACAACTCAGCCATATAGTTCAGGTTTGGCATGCCTTACCCACGACCAGTATGTGTTCAGCCCAGCCCATAAGTATTAAGGCTGATGTCAGCCTGTATTTGTGGGCAGGGCGTCAGTGCCCTATATATACCTGCCACTCCTATCCACCGGTGGTGTGTCTCACTTACCCCTCCCTCCCACCCCTTTTTTCATACACTCCAATAGGGTACGCCCTCTCCAGGCCTACACACGCCCGTGGCTCCAGGCACAACTCAGCCATATAGTTGGTTTGGCATGCCTTACCCACGACCAGTACGTGTTCAGCCCAGCCCATAAATAATTTATTCGTCCGTAGGACCTGCAGTACCTGTCTGACATGTACCTCGTGTGTCTTCAGATCAGACGAGTAAATTAAAATATCACCTAGGTATATCACCACAAACCTGCCGATAAGATGACTAAAAATGTCATTAACGAAATGTTGGAAGACAGCAGGAGCATTGGTCAGACCGAAAGGCATGACTAGATTTTCATAGTGCCCCTCTGGGGTGTTAAAGGCTGTCATCCACTCATCCCCTTCCTTGATACGAATCAGATTGTAGGCCCCCCTAAGATCAAGTTTGGTGAACCACTTAGCACCCGTAATCTGATTAAACAGGTCAGGAATGAGAGGAAGAGGGTATGGGTCTTGGATGGTTATCCGGTTTAGTTCGCGGAAATCTAGGCAAGGACGCAGGCCCCCCATCTTTCTTTTTAACAAAGAAAAACCCTGCAGCCACGGGTGATGAAGAGGGTCTGATGTGTCCCTTAGCCAAGCTCTCGGAGATATAATCTTTTATGGCTTGTCTCTCGGGACCCGAAAGATTATATAACCTGGTCTTGGGTAATTTCGCACCGGGAATCAGGTTAACCGGGCAATCATAAGTACGGTGAGGTGGTAACTTCTGACAACCCTTTTCAGAGAACACGTCCTCAAAGTCTGAAACAAAAGTAGGTAGAGTAGCTATGGAGGCAACTAAGCAATTGCTATTTAAGCAATTTTCTCTGCAATGCCCACTCCACTCCAATATCTCCCTGGCCTGCCAATCCACCACTGGATTTGCAATGAGCAGGACACTGGGTCAGTGGGGATGCTATGCAGTGGGTCAGATTTAGGTGTGTATAAGTTCGTGACGCCAGTTGAAGCTTGCGCAGGTACTGTAGCAGGGCCCTTTAAGATGGTATGAGCACACGTACTAGGTAAGGAATGCCAGAGGGGGAGATTGTCTCTGTATAGTGTCAACGGTGTCTCCTACCTGTAGTACGGCTGGACTCCTGTATCCTGGCTCACATGCAACAAAATGAGTGCTGTTAATAGGAGTAACTGGGGAATGATGGAATTTCCACACAGATAATAGGGTCCAACTTGTCTTTACTTGGTGGTATAATATGCAGCTTTTGATCCATACAATGTACAGCAATAGTCTAGGATCCCAGCAGGTATTGGCAATATGTGGCAGGAATTTACATATATTCTGCATCTGGTACATACGCCTATTAGAATCTGGCAGGTATCTATCTTCTGCTCTGTCTGTGGTCTGCTTGATATGGGCCTGACTAGCTGTGGAGGTACTTATCTTCTCCTTGTTTTGGGATCTGTACTTACAGGACTGCTCGCAGGGTATGGTGGTTTCGTCCTGAGATCTGATAGTTCTGTAGATGGCTGCTTCCTTGGTCTACCAGCTGAGGTAAGGGACTCAGGCTGGGAAGGTTGATCTGGGGCCTCAGCAGAGGCTTGGATCCTTGGTTGGGGTCCCTGTTTCTGGGAGCTCCTACTCACACACAGCCTACCCCAACAGGGGGTGGCTGGTACACTGCCTAGAACTTTCTTTCCTCCTCCTGAAGTAGGATGTGGGAACATTCCACTACTCCTCAGATAGGGGGAAGCTAGCCTGGAATGGTCTATTCCAGTCTAGGTCTATTAACTAGCTATGGTCCACTTACATATTGCTGCCACCTGCTGGTGTACATGGAGAATTACAGCAAATATATAAAATACAGTCATAGCAATACATAAGTTGATAATGCACAGCCATATTACACTAGTTGACAACCCATTAACACTTGACATTATTGTAGCAGGGATACAAAGGTTTAGTTACATACTTCAGGATGTTACAGATTGTGCGCTACCAACCAGGGAAGACACAATACCATTGGAGTGGGAAGACCCTCCAGAACATAACATGATAGACACTCGTTATGGTGGTCCCCTACCCGAAGATGTAAGTTATGGACAATATGAGTAAGGTTTCTCTGAGACAGGAGCAGAGTCGATAGCGAAAATGGGAATAGGTCTCTGGCGTACAGAAAGACAAACCCATAGTCTGGGGAAACTGGGCATCTATCAAATTTACTCCTGCTCCACTGTCTAGGAAGAAAGAAATAGTCTCCGTCTTAACACCAACAACAACAACCGCTGGCAACACAAATTGAGATGTTCGTATGGAGGAAACGTATACCCCCCGGCTGACATCCTCCACACAGCCTGGGGTTAGTAGTTTTCCGACGGTCTTTTGTTTTTGAGTAAGGAAGGACAGACATTAATGAAATGACCCCTTTCCCCACAGAAAAAACAAACCCCACGCCTACGGCAAGCCTCAGGAGGACGGACCTGACGAGTAGTTCCTCCTAGCTGCATAGGCTCTTCTAGGTCTGTACAGACTAGCTGCTGCTTGGGAGGGGTTACTAATCTGTCCCTAAGATGTCTATCTATTCTGATAGAAAGGGACATAACCGCATCAAGGGAAAAGGGGGTCTCATACAGCGCAAGCGCATCCTTAACCCTTTCGGATAACCCAGAGCAAAACTGACTCCTGAGAGCCGGATCGTTCCACTGGGTATCCGTAGCCCACATACGGAACTCTGAGCAATACTCCTCTACCGGCCGCTCTCCTTGTAGGAGTCTCCGTAATTTCGACTCAGCCAGGGCGATTCGGTCAGGGTCATCATATATGAGACCCAAGGCCCCAAAAAATTCCTCCACAGACCGGAGAGCCGGAGAATCAGTGGGTAAAGAAAACGCCCAGGATTGCGGGTCCCCTTGAAGCAGGCAAATAACAATCACCACCCGCTGTTCTTCATTACCAGAGGAGTAAGGGCGCAGCCTAAAATATAACTTACAGGCCTCACGGAACATTACAAATTTGTCCCTTCCCCCAGAAAATCTGTCAGGAAGAACAACCTTGGGTTCCGGAGCAACCTGGTTACCCATAGCAACTGCAGGACTTGCGGTCTGCTGCAATTGCTGCTGTTGCTGGAGGACCGATGCCTTCAATCCTGCCACCTCCAAAGACAGGCCTTGAAGTTGCTTTGTCAAAGCGGCAATAGGATCCATGCTGGATTCTAAATAGGCAGAAAAAAAATATATACATTTTTTTTTTTATTATTTTTTTTTTTAAACAAAATAAGGGCCAGATATAATATCACGACCGGCGTGCCGATCACATACGTGATGCAAAGGGAGGGAAAAGGAAGGCCCTGTCCAAGGGAGAGGGAAAGATGGTGACCCCCAACTCACCTTGAGGCTGGCACCTGACGTCCCTAGACGGGTTTCTCACCCGTACGCCGATCACGTTCCTAAACCCTGGCTTTCCCTAAGATAAGCCCTACGTAGTGAATAGGGAGGTGGGAACTCTAGTCCGCACCACTAACACCTAAAGGGAAACACTAGGGAGAAGACAGACAATACTGACAAAACATAGTCCCAGGTGGGCGACAACAAACAACCAACAGGGATCCGGAGGGTAATACTCTGGTACGACAACCAGGGATTAACAGCAACTCAGCTCCAGTGGGTCAGTATAGAAGTCCAGGCAGGAAGCTCTATATCTGGCGACCAGAGAAGTGGGACAGGGGAATATAAGGAGGTTGGGAGTTCTGGACAAGAAACAGCTGAGGAGAAGAAGCTACGGATCCCTGAGTGAGACAAAAAGGATTGCAAGGCAAACCCAGAAAGCTACCATTAAGTAACAGCACTATCTTTAGACATAGAGCGCGCAGCCACCCGCTGCGACTTCCTGACCCCGGGTATAACGGAGTCAGACGTGGCTCTTGACACCCTCGTGACATTGAAGTTAGGTAACGTGGATGAGTGTGTTTCTTGTGCTATGGCAGCAGGCACAGTTTCACCGTGCACAGGGCAACGGCCTCTGCGTGCACCATCAGCAGCACGGCCACTTCCCTATCCCTTACTACTTGCCTTCCACATATTAAATGGTATATATGCTTGCAAGTATGTCACACGTACAGTAGTGCAGATAAATTAGACTGAATGTCACTGATTTTTAGGATGGGCAAACATTATACAGGAGATGTAGCTCAGGTAATGTCGCTGCCATCAGCAGCAAAAAAATTAGACTGAATGTCACTAATGTTTAGGATGGGCAAACGTTATACAGGTGATGTAGAACAGGAAATGTCACTGACACCAGCAGCGAAAAAATTTGACTGTCACTGATATTTCGGATGCGCTAACGTTATACTGGAGATGTAGCGCAGGTAATGTAGGGGCGGTAATGCAGCGCCAAAACAATAGCACGCAATTTAGCGCAGGTTGCTCTAAAAATATATATTGCTGCCAGAGACAACAATAGTCCCTAAAAGGACTTTTGGGTCTCTAAAACCAACCCTGCCTAACAAAAAGATAAAATTCTATTGAAATCAATTCCCTACACTATCTGTCCCTTCTATAGCACAGCTCTCCCTGACTAACACTGAGCCAAACCACGTCATCGGGTGCTTTATAGCATCCGATGACGCGTTCCGGACAGCCAATCACTGTAATGCCAGTAAGAAACATGGCTGCAGCATTACAGTGAGTGGCAGTACTTACCTGCACATTTATTGGCTGCGTAGCGGGGAAGAAACTCTAGCATCGAGCTCGAACACACGCGGTATTTGGCCGAGCATGCTCGATAAACACTACTAACAAATCTCTGAGACCATCAAAGATCAGCTGTAGTTATAAGGAGAATAAATTACACACAGGTGGACTCTATTTACTAATTAGGTGACTTCTGAAGGCAATTGGTCACGCTGTATTTTATTTAGGGGTATCAGAGTCCAGGAGGCTGAATATAAATGAACGCCACACTTTCCAGATTTTTATTTATTAAAAATATTAAAATCATGTATCATTTTCTATTCACTTCCCACATACTTGCTACTTTGTGTTGGTCTATCAAATAAAATCCCAATAAGGCCTCATGCACATAATCGGGGTTTGGGTCTGCATCCGAGCTGCATTTTTTGTTGGCTGGATGCAGACAAATTCACTTCAATGGGGCCGCAAAAGATGCGGACAGCACTCCATTTGCTGTCCACATTCGAACGTCCATTCTGCAGCCTGGCAAAAATAAAATAGAACATGTCCTATTCTTGTCCATATCAAAAACAAGGCTATGACTGCTCTGTTGAGGGCTGGACAATCCGTTCTGCAAACTGCAGAACGCACACAGCCGTTATACGTATTTTGCAGATCCACAATTTGTGGATCGCAAAATGGACAAGCTCATGTGCATGAGGCCTAAAATACATTTCAGTCTGTGGGTGTAATGTGAAAAAATTTAGAAAAGTTCAAAAGGTATGAATAGTTTTTCAAGGCACTGTATATTTCCTATTTGTATGGTTGCAATACAATATGGGAATGCAATACCTGTCATAAGTTCATACATACATGAAAAAAGGAAGTATTTTTTTCTAACCTGCAGATCAAACCACTGATGAAAATCAGAATGGCACAGACATCCAGCTTATTCCAGAAGTCACTGATATACAAAAAAGTTTGTTTTAAAAGGCCAAATCCATCAGGGTCGTACAGCACCTGCAAAAATAATAATTTTAAAGCAATACATTTTAATTAAAAAAAAATATTAACATTTGAAACAATGTGGTTTCTGGTTTGGAATACTGATGGCCTATTATCTGGCAATGAATAACAGACGGGTGGGGTTCTGGGTCTCAGCACTCCTGCTGATTAAAGGGTTTCTACCACCTCATTTGGACCTAATTAGCTGTCAGACACTAGTGATCTGCTAGTGTCTGCTCTACCTAACCATGCTATTCTAAGATCTTTGTGTGCAGCCGTTACACTAAAAAAACTATTTTTATTGCTATGCAAATGAGCCTCTAGGTGCTATGGGGGAGTCTTTTCAGCACCTAGAGGCTCCGTCTACTCACCCTGTATTCCGCCCCACTTGTCCGTCAAGCCCGCCCATCTCTAGATTGCCAGCCTCCATCTCATCCATCGGCCTTATTCTCGCGCCTGCGCCGTGTGCGTCTGTTTTCGGCGCAGGCACAGTGACTGTCTGACCGGCCGGGCGTCGTCTGTTCGGGAGCGGTCAGACAGTCACTGCGCCGAATACAGACACACACGGCGCAGGCGCGAGAATAAGGTTTTATTGTTTTTTCAATATAGCAGTTACAATAATCAATCAGTATCATATTATTCAAGCATGAGAACCATCCACAGTATAGAAATCTTGCATTACAGGACTGAATTACATTTATATCTGAATTACATTCACTACCAAAAATGAATTTCCTAACATATGTGATGCTGAAGGGAAGATATTCGTGAAGCTTTACTTTTTTTTTTTTTTTTTTTAAGTTTTAAAAGTTTTTTATTATATTCTTAGAAAAAATACATTGTAACATAACACCAACATTGGTGTAAATCGGTACCATTCACATAAGCATCTGGACATCTTGAAGTACATGAAGGATTAGGAGAGGCTGAAATTACAATCCAATAATTGGGAGAAACAAAGCTTATTAGAGTTATACATCAGTCATATGGAAAAAGAATCTGGTTATACTCGACAGGCATAGTACAGTTGTATTCGAGGAAGTATGATTGGGTAAAATAATTCGGGCACACGATGCCATGATTCTAGCATCTAATTGAGTAGACTGCACTTTAGGGCCAAGGAGGGGGGGAGGAACACACCCCACTGATATCAGGCTATTAAACTGAACTATTTATCTTTTGGAAGGAGAAGGAGACGTAAAACTGTTAGTGTTGGATAAATCTATATTTTGTCCAAGGGGCCCACTTTTTCAAGAATATCAAATGGGTCCGAGATTCCCAGGAAGCCATTTCTTCGAAGCGGTGGAGTGAAGCTTTACTTTTAAGCTAATTATACCTTTCTGATGTCTGTGTTCAGCCCTTAGCAACCCTATTTCTCTGTGCCTCTATTTCAGCATCTTCCTAAGATGGCCTCTGCTGCACTTCCTGTGTTGATCTTTGCCATGTCCTTGAGGCCATCCTGTATTTCCCTCACTTCCAATAAGCCCTTGCTCTCCTCACATGAACTAGCAGGACCAATGAGAATGCAGATAACTTCCTCCACTACCCCAGAGAGTGTATCCTCTTACATATAGCTAACCAGAGACAAGCCCTGTAATTACATGAAATCAGTAAGCATTTGTTTTAGCCTTTTAATAGTCACATTAAAAGGATTTTTAGGAACATATATAGTTTATTAAATAACTTTTATTAATTTATGTTTAAGGGGAAAGATAAAAAAAAAATGTTTAAATTATTTAGTGGCTTTTTTAATGGCATTTCTTGTGTGGTAAAAATAACATAATTTTGTTATGTGGGTCACTATATTGATGATAATGTCACACACATTTCCATATATTTTTCTCAACTTCTGCAGCCTGTCAGCTCTGCAGCTTCTCCCTCGTTCTCCTCCACTCTGACAGGAAGAGGGGGCTGCATAAACTGCTCATATCTCTGGTTTGGTACCAGCTTTGTATTGGCTGACATTCCAAGCTTTCAGACAATACCAGAATGACAGCAATATGTTTAGTACAGGGGAAGATAGAAATCGGGATGCAGTGAATGGAGAGGAAAGTGAAAGTAAAAGCAGATTTTACCTGCGATTATTCCTGACTCGATTTCTAACAGCGATTTATCCTCTGTTGCTTGAACTTTAGCTGTCATTCTGGTCTTGTATAAAAGACCTGCTGTATTTCAGCTTTCAAACAAGACCAGTTGCATGTTCCTAGCTGCTACTAGTGTTGGCCGCGAACGTTCGCATCGCAAACATTGCCCCTGCCGCTCATTACTAGTAGTGATGCGGCCGCTGTGTGTAGAGTCCACTGCCCAGCGGGAGTTCCAGGGAAGTGGCTGCTGTGTGTAGGCAATCACTGGACAGCCACTGATACTTCTCTGCCTTCAGGGGAAGGAGCGGTGACTGCCTACACACTGTGGGCACCTTCCTTGAACTCCCGCTGGGCAGGAGAGTGAGTGGCCAGCCCCTGGCACTTCTCCGCCTCCAGGGGAAGGAGCTTTGGGTGCCTCCATCTCACTGCCACCTCCCTGGAACCTGATAGGCAGGGGAGTGATTGGCCAGCCCCTGGCACTTTTCAACCTCCAGGGGGAGGAGAGACGGGTGCCTACATCTTCC
Organism: Bufo bufo; assembly: GCF_905171765.1. Lineage (NCBI taxonomy): Eukaryota > Metazoa > Chordata > Amphibia > Anura > Bufonidae > Bufo > Bufo bufo. The sequence goes on along the minus strand of NC_053395.1, from coordinate 119,954,374 downwards.
TGCTGCCTCTCTGAAACTCCTGCTGGGCACGGGAGTCCCTGCACAGCCGCTGAACCTACATCTCTCTGCCGCATCTCTGGAGCTATAGCTGGGCATGGCAGTCAGGGCACAGCTGCTGACACTTCTCTCCAACCAGGGGGACGAGCGATGGGTGCCTACATCTCCCTGCTGCTTCCCTGGAGCACATCTCAGGCACAGGAGTCAGGGGACATCTGCTCACACTTCTCTGACTCCAGGGGAAGAAGCGGTGTGTGCCTACCACTGGCGGATCCAGGGGGGGGGGCAACGGGGCAATTGCCCCCCGCCCCCCGAGCTGTTCAGAAGCGGGAGCGGCGGCCGCAGGGCACATGGAGATGAGCGCTTCCATTGTGGAAGCGCTCATCTCCATAGTCATCTGTATCGCCGGCCGGCGCAGGTGGCGCAATGACGTCATCGTGCCGCCTGAGCCATACAGCGCGGGACACAGGCTGGAAGAGGCCTGCATCGCATCACTGACATGGAGGTAAGTGTTTTTTAATTTTTATATCTACAATAGTTTTACTGGCACATTAAGGGGGCCTCTTGTTACTGGCACATTAGGGGGGCTCTTGTTACTGGCACATTAGGGGGGCTCTCGTTACTGGCACATGATTGGGGGGGCTCTTGTTACTGGCAGATTAGGGGGGCTCTTGTTACTGGCACATGATTACGGGGGCTGGAGAGCTGACCCTGTAAAAAATTAGATGTGAGGGCCTGCTGGTAAATGGATCCTCTAAAAAATTATATTCAAAGGCCATATATGCGAGGGCATCATATGTGACGAATAAGCAATGCATGTTGATATGACGGAAGAGGAGGAGGAGGAGGAGAAAATTAAGATTCAACCATATACCATTGTTTGTGGTGGAAGGGGTGCATGGGAATACAGTCTATTAGCTACATTAAATACAACACATATAAAGTGCCTTTATGTTCATCAGCATTCCTCTAGTGAAGTCGAGAAGTCATGGTCAATCCAGGCCTTGTTCATTTTTATATGAGTCAATCTGTCAGCATTTTCAGTTGACAGGAGGATACGCTTATCTGTTATAATGCCATGTGTTTAGGCACGCGATTGGAGTACGGGTGAGAAACCCGTCTAGGGAAGTCAGGGCAGTCAGGTGCCAGCCTAAAGGTGAGTTAGGGGTCACCATCTTTTCCTCTCCCTTGGACAGGGCCTTCCCTTTTCCCTCCCTTGGCGTCACATATGTGATCAGCACGCCGGTCGTGATAGGTCACCCGGAGCAGGCAGTTCCGAGAACAGCCACCGGGTGCCTTCATCGGGCGGTTCTCGGAACTGCCTGCACCCGGAGACCACATTTCATTTCAGACCGGCTCGCGCACAGGCACATGTAAGGACTTACCTATGCATCGCCGGACTTGTCAGTTAAAGAGGACCTTTCACTACAATACAAAATCTAAACTAAGCATACAGACATGGAGAGCGGCGCCCAGGGATCTCCCTGCACTTACTATTATCCCTGGGCGCCGCTCCGTTCTTCCGGTATAGGCTCCGGTAGCTTCAGATTTTCGGCTCAACTGGGAGGAGCCTGCAGGCGTCTCCTTCTCCCAGTCTGTAGCGCTGGCCAATCGCAGCACTCAGCTCAGCCTGAGAGTTATTTTTTTCTCTCAGGCTATGAGTTGAGCGCTGCCTTCCCTTTTCCCTCCCTTGGCTATGAGTTGAGGGCTGCCCATTTCCCCTGAAGAAGCCAGTTTACTGGCGAAACATGTCGGGGGGCAGTTTCTTTCTGTTTTAATGTGCGGTCTCTTTTCTCATAGTGTTTGAACTGTGACTGTCCGAATGGACTAGCACACTAGCACAGTTATCAATCCATCAAGTAGTTTTGATATTGTTTACAGTGTAGCCGGAACTGTGGAGCTTTGGCTAGTATTTTACTCTCAGCTGATTAGCTGTGTGTATGGGAGTCTCCTTTCTCCCGTTATAGAGGGTTGACGTCACTTTAGTCCCCTCTGCTTTACACTGCCACGGACAGCAGTATCGAGCCATTATCAGTCCTGCAGACGGTGACACTGTTACCTACCAGTGTGAGGGTGGGAGATAGTGCACTCTCCTGGTCCCTCTCATTTATAAAGTCCGGTCCTGTGAGTTGAGACTGTAATTTTAACTTTAGGATTTTTTGATTAGTAGAAAACTAATAAAGTTACCCCCTCCTTTTTCAATTACCTATTGTGATGTAGGTTTTAGTACACTAAAAATAAAAGTGAAGTTTTAAGTAATACCTGGGTCAAGATAGGTTTCATTGCCTTTGGTGGCATTAGTTAATTTAGTTATTAAATACCTTACCCAGGTTCTGTCCTAAATTTATTTCTTATACTCCCCATAATATTAAAATATAATGCCCTCCACGTCCGTGCATCACAAACATTCATGCACCTGACTCATATGCCCGCAGCCTCCACCTGTAACCCAATCGGAGGCAACAGGCATTAGAGGCAACTGTGGACACAGACATCACCGTGAGGAGGTTCTGTACCGCAGTCGCCCCCTTTAGGAGAACATGCGTATGTCAACCATACTCCACATGTGTCTCACCCCCGATCCCCGTTCAGCCACATACTAGTCTGGAAGAGTCACGCTCCAGATCGCCACTGCCACCCAGCGCCATCCACAGTGTCAAGCCCCAGGTATCCGCACATAAGTCATACATATTTAACATAAATACATATCAATAGTATCAACTATTTTAATGCCGGTAGGACCTGCAGTCTTCCAGTATTCACAGAGATAATCCAATTGTAGAATGCAACTTCACGTTCATCTACAAAAAAATATAGAGAGACAATATTAATAATCAGCTTATGGTATAGCGATTGCACTTATAGACAACCTCACACAAGAGACAAGTACAATTTTTCAGAACCCCACATATATTTCACAACAAGGGATGTTACAGGGTTACCTACATTAATGACAAATATACAAGACGGAAAACAAATAAGACAAGACTAAGAGAGTCAAACCACCCTAAAATCTACATTGAGCCCCATTGGTTTCAGAGTCTTAAGCTCAAAAATCCAATAGAGCTCCCTTCTTTTAAGACGTATCGTTCTGTCCCCACCCCGTCTGGGTAAGGGCACTTGTTCAAGTATCCTAAACTTGAGATCCCGTTCTACATGTCCTGCTTCTGCAAAATGCTTAGGTACAGATAAATCCAGCCTCTTTTTTCTTATGGTATATCTGTGCTGGTTTAACCTTGTTTTGACTAGTTTATCTCCTAAATTTCGGCTTCTCCGAAAGGAGAAAAGAGGAGGAACTTTAAATTCTTCTATGTTGTCGAAACCACTGTTTAAAATCGACCAGTGTTTCCTGACAACGGAAGACACCTGAGGGCTACTGATGCAATAATCAGTCACCAGCGGTATCCTTTGTATGGATTCTTTGGATCTCACAGGGTCTCCATCTCTCATCCTAACTTGGGTTTTGTGAATACTCTCTGAAACAAGTTTTTTGGGGTATCCCCTGGTTTAGGATACTTGAACAAGTGCCCTTACCCAGACGGGGTGGGGACAGAACGATACGTCTTAAAAGAAGGGAGCTCTATTGGATTTTTGAGCTTAAGACTCTGAAACCAATGGGGCTCAATGTAGATTTTAGGGTGGTTTGACTCTCTTAGTCTTGTCTTATTTGTTTTCCATCTTGTATATTTGTCATTAATGTAGGTGACCCTGTAAAATCCCTTGTTGTGAAATATATGTGGGGTTCTGAAAAATTGTACTTGTCTCTTGTGTGAGGTTGTCTATAAGTGCAATCGCTATACCATAAGCTAACATAGTAACATAGTACATAAGGCCGAAAAAAGACATTTGTCCATCCAGTTCGGCCTGTTATCCTGCAAGTTGATCCAGAGGAAGGCAAAAAAAAACTGTGAGGTAAAAGCCAATTTTCCTCACTTTAGGGGAATAAAAAATTCCTTCCCGACTCCAATCATGCAATCAGAATAACTCTCTGGATCAATGACCCCTCTCTAGTAGCTATAGCCTGTAATATTATTACACTCCAGAAATACGTCCAGGCCCCTCTTGAATTCCTTTATTGTACTCACCATCACCACCTCCTCAGGCAGAGAGTTCCATAGTCTCACTGCTCTTACCGTAAAGAATCCTTTTCTATGTTTTTGTACAAACCTTTCCTCCAAACGCAGAGGATGTCCCCTCGTCACAGTCACAGTCCTGGGGATAAATAGATGATAGGATAGATCTCTGTACTGACCCCTGATATATTTATACATAGTAATTAGATCTCCCCTCAGTCGTCTTTTTTCTAACGTGAATAACCCTAATTTTGATAATCTTTCAGGGTACTGTAGTTGCCCCATTCCAGTTATTACTTTAGTTGCCCTCCTCTGGACCATCTCCAGCTCTGCTATGTCTGCTTTGTTCACTGGAGCCCAGAACTGTACACAGTACTCCATGTATGGTCTGACTAATGATTTGTAAAGTAGTAGGAATATGTTCTCATCACGGGCATCTATGCCCCTTTTGATGCAACCCATTATCTTATTGGCCTTGGCAGCAGCTGCCTGACACTGTTTTTTGCAGCTTAGTTTGCTGTTTATTAAAATTCCTAGATCCTTTTCCATGTCAGTGTTACCGAGTGTTTTACCATTTACTATGTACGGGTGACTTGCATTATTCCTTCCCATGTGCATAACCTTACATTTGTCAGTGTTAAACCTCATCTGCCACTTATCTGCCCAAGCCTCCAATCTATCCAGATCCCTCTGTAGCAGTATACTGTCCTCTTCAGTGTTAATTACTTTACACAGTTTAGTGTCATCTGCGAAAATTGATATTTTACTATGCAAGCCTTCTACAAGATCATTAATAAATATATTGAAGAGAATAGGGCCCAATACTGACCCCTGAGGTACTCCACTAGTGACAGTGACCCAATCTGAGTATGTACCGTTAATAACCACCCTCTGTTTTCTATCATTGAGCCAGTTACTTACCCACTTACAGATGTTTTCTCCCAGTCCAAGCATTCTCATTTTATATACTAACCTTTTATGTGGTACAGTGTCAAATGCTTTGGAGAAGTCCAGATATACGACATCCATTGATTCGCCACTGTCAAGTCTAGAACTTACCTCCTCATAGAAACTGATTAAATTAGTTTGACATGACCGATCCCTCACAAAGCCATGCTGATATGGCGTTATTTGCTTATTTCCGTTAAGATGCTCTAAGCTGATTATTAATATTGTCTCTCTATATTTTTTTGTAGATTAACGTGAAGTTGCATTCTACAATTGGATTATCTCTGTGAATACTGGAAGACTGCAGGTCCTACCAGCATTAAAATAGTTGATACTATTGATATGTATTTATGTTAAATATGTATGACTTATGTGCGGATACCTGGGGCTTGACACTGTGGATGGCGCTGGGTGGCAGTGGCGATCTGGAGCGTGACTCTTCCAGACTAGTATGTGGCTGGACGGGGACCGGGGGCTAGACACATGTGGAGTATGGTTGACATACGCATGTTCTCCTAAAGGGGGCGACTGCGGTACAGAACCTCCTCACGGTGATGTCTGTGTCCACAGTTGCCTCTAATGCCTGTTGCCTCCGATTGGGTTACAGGTGGAGGCTGCGGGCATATGAGTCAGGTGTATGAATGTTTGTGATGCACGGACGTGGAGGGCATTATATTTTAATATTATGGGGAGGAGGCGGTGAAACCTGAGAGTGGGTTTTCCCATCGTTTTGATCAAAACCGCTGGACCCCCTGTTTTCTACGTTAATGTAAGCTAGAATGTGAGATTAAGACAAGCCCGTGACGTATTGATGTGTGTGCATCATGTGACTGATCACATGATGTTGATGCCGGCTGATCCGTGTCCGCCCATGTGTGGGAGTGAGCATGCTCGTTGCGCCGCTGCTGCCGTGCGGCCATCTTTATTGTGGGCTGCCGATCTCTGCCCATTATAGAAAGTCTTGCGGTACGAATTGTGTCCCGCGCATGCGCATTTTCAAGTTCCGGACGCCGGGTGAATCCTGCTGTCTTCCAGAATATGTGAGATATCCATTGTTTTTTATTGCTTTTTTATAAATTACACAATCATGGTCACCTGTAAACAATGAGTAATCACTATGTTTTTATACTATATCTATCTAGTTTATGATTTTTGTATCGATCACAATTTGGACACAGATTGATCATGTTTAAGGCTTGAGTATCATATGTAGATCATGAATCTGTATAATTATTATTCACCGTTTTGTTATGATTTTGTGTATTAATTAGATTATAATCATGTAAATTGCACAGTAATTTTGTATGCTATTTAAGCACTGAATGTTATGGCTTGACAAAGGCTCCATAGAGAGAGCTGAAACGTTGTCTTCACATGGGGGTTTTCACGGATACCTGTGTGCTGCCTTGGTTTCTTCTATACGTATCTAAATTGGATCAAGTGGTCTGTTCCAAGGAATTGCACCTACCAGTGTGTGTGCTGCTCATCTACTTTTTTTGTTTCGTATATATATATATATATATATATATATATATATATATATATATATATATATATATAGAGAGAGATGTCTTAATCAATGGAAGCAGAAGGTGCCGTATATTATAAAGTGCAAGAGCAAACTGCAAATGGGCAGTGAGAGATAACAGCTCTGCAAGTACATAAATCATCAATTGAGTAGACATCTATTTAATAAAGTGCAACAGATACCATTATAAAGTGCATGTGCAAGCAACAAACGAGTGGCGAAAGAGCATGGTAAAATCATATTCAGAGGCTCAACAAAAATAGTAAATGCAATGTAAACATGAGAGGTCACATACCGTAATTTAAAGTGATAACTCCACAGGAGGACCGCACACCCCAACGCGCGTTTGGTGGAAACCTTCCTCTGGGATTTTCAGTTCTTTCTACTGGAGGGGCTATATTTGAGTAAGTGCTCCTCCAATCAGAGTACACCAATTAGTGTGAAATAGAGACAGATGGTGTCAATGAGACCATCTGCCCTATCGCCGTCCTAAGGGGTGGGATCACAGGCGGACCGTGCGGTGGCACGAGTACGACTGCGTTCACCAGATAAACAGTTGAGGACCTTAGGTGACGTAATAATCCTGCGAGATAATCGGCGGTCACGTGATGGCCTGTCACGCGGCCGACGAAGTCAAGGGGATAGATCACACGCTATTGCAGCTCAGATATGACTATTCACTGCAGACACCGTTTATAGGTAGAGATGTCGCGAACTTAAAATTTTCAGTTCGCGAACGGCGAATGCAAATTTTCGCGAACGGGCGAACCGCCATAGACTTCAATAGGCAGGCGAATTTTAAAACCCACAGGGACTCTTTCTGGCCACAATAGTGATGGAAAAGTTGTTTCAAGGGGACTAACACCTGGACTGTGGCATGCCGGAGGGGGATCCATGGCAAAACTCCCATGGAAAATGACGTAGTTGACGCAGAGTCGGGTTTTAATCCATAAAGGGCATAAATCACCCAACATTCCTAAATTGTTTGGAATAACGTGCTTTAAAACATCCAGTGTGTGTATACGATCAGGTATGATGTTGTATCAATCAGGTAGTGCAAGGGTTACGCCCGCTTCACAGTGACAGACCAAACTTCCCGTTTAACGCACCGCAAACAACCGAAAACAGTCCATTTGCACAACCGCAAACTCCCCATTTGCACAAGGTTGGATACCAAACTAGCCATGTCCCGTTCCTTGTCCTCACTGACATCATTGAAGGTCTCTTCCTCCACCCAGCTACGTACAACACCAAGGGTCCCTGAAAGGTGACAACAAGCCCCCTGGGATGCCTGCTGTGGTTGGTCTTCCACCTCCTCAAAGCCACCTTCCTCCTCTGACTCCTCTTCTTCAGACTCCTCTCTCTGCGTTGCCGCAGGTCCAGCAATCGACGACGACAAGGCTGCTTCTGGTGGTGATGGTGATCACAACTCTTCCTCTTCATGCTCATCTACGGCCTGATCCACCACTCTTCGCAGGGCATGCTCCAGAAAAAACGCATATGGGATGAGGTCGATGATGTTGCCTTGGGTTTGACTGACCAGGTTTGTCACCTCCGCAAATGGACGCATGAGCCTATAGCCATTGTGCATGAGCGTTCAGTAACGCGGCCAAAAAATACCCAGCTCCGCAGACGCTGTCCTTTTTTTAAATTTAAAAAAAAATCAGTTCTTAACAGTATAATCTCTATTTTGTACCCTATCAGGGGCCGGTGTATGGAATAGATTTTAGGAACCGGGAGATGGAAAAAGATGCTTGGTCGGTCCTCTTACTTCCAATTTGGGGCACTGCGCGTACGGCTTGCAATGTACAGTCGTGGCCAAAAGTTTTGAGAATTACATAAATATTGGAAATTGGAAAAGTTGCTCCTTAAGTTTTTATAATAGCAATTTGCATATACTCCAGAATGTTATGAAGAGTGATCAGATGAATTGCATAGTCCTTCTTTGCCATGAAAATTAACTTAATCCCAAAGAAAACTTTCCACTGCATTTCATTGCTGTCATTAAAGGACCTGCTGAGATCATTTCAGTAATCGTCTTGTTAACTCAGGTGAGAACGTTGACGAGCACAAGGCTGGAGATCATTATGTCAGGCTGATTGGGTTAAAATGGCAGACTTGACATGTTAAAAGGAGGGTGATGCTTGAAATCATTGTTCTTCCATTGTTAACCATGGTGACCTGCAAAGAAACGCGTGCAGCCATCATTCCGTTGCATAAAAATGGCTTCACAGGCAAGGATATTGTGGCTACTAAGATTGCACCTCAATCAACAATTTATAGGATCATCAAGAACTTCAAGGAAAGAGGTTCAATTCTTGTTAAGAAGGCTTCAGGGCATCCAAGAAAGTCCAGCAAGCGCCAGGATCGTCTCCTAAAGAGGATTCAGCTGTGGGATCGGAGTGCCACCAGTGCAGAGCTTGCTCAGGAATGGCAGCAGGCAGGTGTGAGCGCATCTGCACGCACAGTGAGGCGAAGACTTTTGGAAGATGGCCTGGTGTCAAGAAGGGCAACAAAGAAGCCACTTCTCTCCAAAAAAAACATCAGGGACAGATTAATCTTCTGCAGAAAGTATGGTGAATGGACTGCTGAGGACTGGGGCAAAATCATATTCTCCGATGAAGCCTCTTTCCGATTGTTTGGGGCATCTGGAAAAAGGCTTGTCCGGAAAAGAAAAGGTGAGCGCTACCATCAGTCCTGTGTCATGCCAACAGTAAAGCATCCTGAGACCATTCATGTGTGGGGTTGCTTCTCATCCAAGGGAGTGGGCTCACTCACAATTTTGCCCAAAAAACACAGCCATGAATAAAGAATGGTACCAAAACACCCTCCAACAGCAACTTCTTCAAACAATCCAACAACAGTTTGATGAAGAACAATGCATTTTCCAGCACGATGGAGCACCGTGCCATAAGGCAAAAATGATAAACGTTTACATTTTGGGTCCATGGCCTGGAAACTCCCCAGAGCTTAATCCCATTGAGAACTTGTGGTCAATCCTCCAGAGGCGGGTGGACAAACAAAAACCCACTAATTCTGGACAAACTCCAAGAAGTGATTATGAAAGAATGGGTTGCTATCAGTCAGGAATTGGCCCAGAAGTTGATTGAGAGCATGCCCAGTTGAATTGCAGAGGTCCTGAAAAAGAAGGGCCAACACTGCAAATACTGACTATTTGCATAAATGTCATGCAATTGTCGATAAAAGCCTTTGAAACGTATGAAGTGCGTGTAATTCTATTTCACTACATCAGAGAAACAACTTAAACAAAGATCTAAAAGCAGTTTAGCAGCAAACTTTGTGAAAACTAATATTTTTGTCATTCTCAAAACTTTTGGCCACGACTGTACTGTGCCACCAGATATGAGTGGTGTGTTTAAGTATTACTATTCCTATCAGTTTAATCCCTGTTACGTCCCCCATCAGGGGACGTGTATGGAATAGATTTTAGGAACCGGGAGATGGAAAAGGATGCTTGGTCGGTCCTCTTACTTCCAATTTTGGGCACTGCGCGTGCGCCATGTAATGTACTGTGCAATCCCAATATGAGTGGTATGTTAAGTAGTGTAATGGAACGCCTAGCACCCCGACCGGGTACCTCCGTTGATATAGGCTCCTAGTGCTTCCAGAGGACTCCAAGCACTCCACTTGGCACCATCAGCACTGCAGACCCCACGAACCGCCGAAACTTGGTGGAGGTCTCGCCGTCTCCTACCCACCCTGGACCTACGACAAGGCTCCAGGCTCCAGTGGGTGAACCTCTCCTAAATGCAGAGACCGGAACCAGGAACAAGCTCTTACAAGAGCTTATGCTCAGGGGAGTATTATGGTATAGCAATCCCCAAGAGTGTAGTTATCCCATCCCCCAAACATGAGCCAAGACTTCATAAAGGGGCAAAGCAGGAACTCTTTAATGGGTTATTTTTCAGCCTTTTATGCAGGTCTCCTAGCAAGGGACACTCCCCCTGGGGCCCTTGTAAAAGACTGTGACAGTTTATATTTTAGCCAATCACATGCATTTACAGTATTGAAACCCTCCCAGCAATTGTAAAACAAAATCCCCTTCCCTCTGTCTGTAACGCAATCAACAAAATACAATGAGCATAGTCTGAGACGCAATTAACTAACACGCTGGCATTGTCTGAGACGCAATCCACAAAATACAATTACCAAACGTAATGGGCTAACTTAATCACTACCAGACAGAAAACACACATTTTTCCCAACACACAGAAAACACCTCAAAACCCCACACATCCCCATAATGTATACATCCATGGATAGCTCTGATCTGGGTGAACAACATATCAAAAAAATCACCCAGATCCGAACAGGGGTTCCCGAATTCCATGGAAGTCACATTTGGCCGATCGCAAGCATGGCTTTCCTGCCCAAAACAGTTCCACAGATTTAAGCTGTGCGGCCGGTCTGTCTTCTCCTTCAAAGTTAGTATGGGCCATATTCCTGGGGCAGCAGGCAAACAGCCCCCTCCAAAACACAGTGGCGAGGTTGGTTTCGCCACACATCTCCCCCTCCCAGGGAAGACTAACCAGATACCTGACCTCACGCCGGTCAGTACCTGAGTTAGTATGGCAGTGCACCCACAACCCAATACTGGACCTGTTAAATTTTGGGGCCTGACTCTGTTCTGTATGTCCCCAGCTGTTAAGTGGGCATCTGCTACTCCTTGCTTCCTTGTGGTTCTCTAGCTTGGAGCTGTAGGTACTTGGTGGGCAGAGGCCGACTGCGCTCTGCCCAGATGCCAGCTCTTCCGCTGGGGTAGCCAGTGGGGAGTCAGCCTCTGGACAAGAGGATAGGGGAGGGCAGAGGCCGACTGCGCTCTGCCCAGATGCCAGCTCTTCCGCTGGGATGGGGTCAGGGAATCCTGCCCCCAGGACCTTGTTGCGGATCAGCTGTGGAGAGGAGGGATTGTTTACCTCCTCCTGGCATTCCTGCAGGGTTGGTGGGGGATCCGTACCGGCCGTCCAGCATCCCGGTAGGCCTGGTGCAGAGACTGCGGTCCCATCTGCACCATCGGAGTTAGGGATGCTGTCCCCCTGTGGTTGGGTAGAGAGAGCGGTTGTCTCCTGTCCCTTCAAAGTACACTGCCACTGGGGAGTGAGACCGACTGTCTCCACTACCCGTGATGCTGGTTGTTGCAGGGGTGAGGGACCGACCATCTCCTCCCCCTGGACTCCCAGTGGCAGTTGGGGATCTGGGCCGCCTCCCCAGCCACCCTGTTGGGCCGGTGGAGTGACTACGGTCCCATCTCCACCTGCCGACTTGGGTTCCTCCCAGTACCAGTCTATGAAGTCCCCTACCTCCACAGTTGGTGAGGAAGTAGGGGATACCTCAGCGGTGACTTGCCAGGGGTAGGGCTGCAGGTCTGGGCCTGGTATCCAACTGTCTTGTATCTTGCGCTGGGCTTGAATGGAGCGAAACAACTGTTGATAATCTTTCTCGATCTCCCACTCCCTTTGGACCAGAAAGGTCAGATCTGCCCTCACCCCACTAGTTGTAGGCCAATTGTGCAAGTCCCCCCTGTAGTCAGTAATGTCCCAAAATCTAGATTCTTCTGTGCTCCCAAAGTCAATGTCTTCAAAAGACTCCAACAATAACCCAGGGCAATTATATTCCTCACCTTCGGGCTTGGCGTACTCCTCCATCCATGGAGACTGTCTCCCACCATAGTGCTTGGTAAGCGTCATCCAGCCAGGTTTCCTGCCATACCAGTGTCTCAAGCTCTGACACCCACTCAGTCAATGGTTGCTCTCCCAGTAGAGGTAGTCGCAGCGCCAATCGCATTCGTAATCTCTGCTCCTCACTGGGAAGACTCTCACCCCTCCGACGCTGCACGTCCTCCAGGGCCTGGTGCCATACGCCTTTCCACTCGGCATCCCTGTAATCCGGGTGATCTTCCTCATGGAATGCTGTGCACGAACCAACGGCATCCATATTGCTGTAGCCAGGGGCATTGTACGGATACTAGCGTTGCCCTCAATTTTGTAAATCCACGAACGGTGTCTCCAAGCTGCTTCTCCTCACACTAGGACGCCATCCCACTGTTTGCCACCAATGTAACGGAACGCCTAGCACCCCGACCGGGTATCCGTTGATAGGTGCTCCTAGTGCTTCCCGAGGACTCCAAGCACACCACTTGACACAGTCAGCACTGCAGACCCCACAAACCGCCGAAACTTGGTGGAGGTCTTGCCATCTCCTACCCACCTTGGACCTACGACAAGGCTCCAGGCTCCAGTGGGTGAACCTCTCCTAAATGCAGAGACAGGAACCAGGAACAAGCTCTTACAAGAGCTTATGCTCAGGGGAGTATTATGATATAGCAATCCCCAAGAGTGTAGTTATCCCATCCCCCAAACATGAGCCAAGACTTCATAAAGGGGCAAAGCAGGAACTCTTTAATGGGTTATTTTTCAGCCTTTTATGCAGGTCTCCTAGCAAGGGACACTCCCCCTGGGGCCCTTGTAAAAGACTGACAGTTTATATTTTAGCCAATCACATGCATTTACAGTATTGAAACCTTCCCAGCAATTGTACACAAAATCCCCTTCTCGCTGTCTGTAACGCAATCAACAAAATACAATGACCATTGTCTGAGACGCAATTAACTAACACACTGGCATTGTCTGAGACGCAATCCACAAAATACAATTACCAAACGTAATGGGCTAACTTAATCACTACCAGACAGAAAACACACATTTTTCCCAACACACAGAAAACACCTCAAAACCCCACACATCCCCATAATGTATACATCCATGGATAGCTCTGATCTGGGTGAACAACATATCCAAAAATCACCCAGATCCGAACAGGGGTTCCCGAATTCCATGGAAGTCACATTTGGCCGGCCGCAAGCATGGCTTTCCTGCCCAAAACAGTTCCACAGATTTAAGCTGTGCGGCCGGTCTGTCTTTTCCTTCAAAGTTAGTATGGGCCATAATCCTGGGGCAGGAGGCTGGCAAACAGCCCCCTCCAAAACATCGTGGCGAGGTTGGTTTCGCCACAAGTTGTACTATTCCTATCAGTTTAATCCCTGTTATGTCCCCTATCTGGGGACGTGTATGGAATAGATTTTAGACAACCGCAAAGAGTTGTCAATAGTCGACACACTCATGACTTAAATTTTATTCCTCTATGCGTCAATCTTGGTGTAGTGAGGACTGTGCTCGTGCGCACGTTTGGGAGATTGCAGGCGATGGGGGTTTTTCAAAGCCTATGGTCATGCTGAGGTAGTTCAGTGACAGTTAAGTGACCAAGAAAACAATGATTCTGCAGTGTGGGCCCATTGTTGGCCTAGAAGGCATTAATGATCACCTTAGATGATCACAAAGAAAATTATTATTTTTTCTTTGCAAAATTATCCAGCCGATCGCTTTTGGTCTGTTCACAATGAAGCAACGACCTTGTCATCTGGGGTGTGCCAACATTGCCATTGCCAACACACTCACAGAGGTAATCACTTCATTGTGATACGCAAGCCCCTTCACCACAACAAGGTAACGATCACGAAGGGGAATTGACACATGTATGTGCCTTTTTTTTGTTTTGTTTTTGCAGCCACAGTGAAAAATTACACATGCCTGAAAAAATAGGTATTGTAGCAGCGGCCAGAAAAATGTATGTTTTCCAGGCAGAAAGTGCAATAAAACATTGCGGTTTGAACCCTAGTTGGTGGCGGATAAGTCACGCAAGTCATCCGGCATGCAGAGATAAAATACAGCAGTGTGTGGACCATTTTTAGCCCAAGGCAGCTCATCTCATCAGGCCTTTTTTAGTCAAATGTATCGCCCACTGTCAGTCCCTTCGGGATCCATGCCTCATTCATCTTAATAAAGGTGAGGACTTCTCTTCTCAGTAACAATACCTCCTGCTGCACTGAAGGTCCTTTCTGACAGGACACTTGAAGCGGGGCAGGCCAGAAGTTCTATCGCAAATTGGGATAGCTCCGGCCACAGGTCAAGCCTGCACACCCAGTAGTCAAGGGGTTCATCGCTCCTCAGAGTGTCAATATCTGCAGTTAAGGCGAGGTAGTCTGCTACCTGTCGGTCTCTGAGGGTGGAACCCGAAGGCCTGTGGCGATGCGTAGGACTTAAAAAGCTCTGCATGTCCATCAACAACACGTCAATAAAGCATCCTGTCCTTGCCGGCGTGGTCGTGGTAGGAGGAGGATTAATTTCACCTCTTCCCCTGTTAGATTCCCGTTGTGCTGTGACATCACCATTATACGCTGTGTAAAGCATACTTTTTAATTTATTTTGGAACTGCTGTATCCTTTCCGACTTCCGGTAATTCGGTAACATTTCAGTCACTTTCTGCTTATACCGGGGGTCTAGTAGCGTGGCCACCCAGTACAGGTCGTTCTCCTTCAGCCTTTTTATACGAGGGTCCCTCAACAGGCACGACAGCATGAAAGACCCCATTTGCACAAGGTTGGATGCCGAGCTACTCATGTCCCGTTCCTCGTCCTCACTGATCTCACTGAAGGTCTGTTCTAAATACTCGTTGACAGCTTTTTCTTGTTGGAGCAGGCGATCGAACATTAGGAGTGTTGAATTCCTCACTGACATGTTGTTTCGCCGCTGAATATCTGAAAAGTGCGCCATGGCCGTGTAGGAACGCCTGAAATGGCCACACACCTTCCTGGCCTGCTTGAGGACGTCCTGTAAGCCTGGGTACTCATGCACAAAGCGTTGTACAATCATATTCAACACATGTGCCATGCACGGCACATGTGTCAACTTGCCCAAATTCAATGCCGCCAACAAATTGCTTCCATTGTCACACACCACTTTGCCGATCTCCAATTGGTGAGGAGTCAGCCACGGATCCACCTGTGCGTTCAGGGCGGACGGGAGTGTTGGTCCGGTGTGACTCTCTGCTTTCAGGCAAGTCAACCCCAAGACAGCGTGACACTGTCGTATCCGGGATGTGGAATAGCCCCTGGGGAGCTGGGGGGTGCAGTTGATGTGGAGCAAGACGCAGCAGCAGAAGAGGACTCAGCCGAGGAGGTTAGTGAAGAGGATGGAGTAGGAGGAGTAGAGGAGGTGGCAGCAGGCCTGCCTGCAAGTCGTGGCGGTGTCACCAACTCCTCTGCAGAGCCACGCATTCCATGCTAGGCAGCCGTCAGCAGGTTTACCCAATGCGCAGTGTACGTGATATACCTGCCCTGACCGTGCTTTGCAGACCAGGTATCAGTGGTCAGATGGATCCTTGCCACAACACTGTGTGCCAGACATGCCATGACTTCCTTTTCCACAATCGAGTACAGGTTGGGGATTGCCTTTTGTGCAAAGAAATTTCGGCCGGGTACCTTCCACTGTGGTGTCCCAATAGCTACAAATTTTTTGAAGGCCTCAGACTCCACCAGCTTGTATGGTAAAAGCTAAGAGTTCAGACAAGCCAGCTGTCAGACGCCGGGCAAGGGGGTGACTCTGTGACATTGACTTACGCTCAAACATTTCCTTGACAGACACCTGACTGTGGGCAGATGAGCAGGAACTGCTGAAGGTGAGAGGCGGAGTGGCGGATGGTTCAGAGGGGGCAAGGAGGACAGCAGTGGTTGACGTGGCTGAAGATGCTGGACCAGGAGGAGGATGGTGGCTTTGAGTTTGTGTGCTGCTTGTACTCATCATGTGTTGATCCCATAGGCGTTTGTGATGTGAGATCATGTGCCTTCGCAAAGCAGTTGTACATAGATGGTTGTTGGACTTCCCACGACTCAGTTTCTTTTGGCACAGGTTGCAAATGGCATCGCTGTTATCAGAGGCAGACACACAAAAAAAAATGCCACACTGCTGAGCTTTGCAATGACTACATTCTGGTGGTGGCAACAGCATGCGTTGATTGGCGTGCTGTCTGGCTGACCCCGGGTGCCGATACATGCTGTCTGACTGTGCCACTAGATCCTTGCGACGACCTCCCCCTGCTTCCAACTCGTTGTCACGACCACTATCCCAGCAGCAGTCGTGTCGCACCAGACGGAGGGGAAGGGGGACCCTTATCTACGGATGGGAAATAGAATGGCCACCCCTGACTAACCCTAAGCTGGCACCTGTCTGCCCTGATACCCTAGACGGGGTGTGAACCCGTGCGGCGAGCAGTATGCCTAAACCCTCAGTCGCCCTAACAAGACTGGACTGGGGAAAGGCCGATGGGAGTGCTAGTCACCATCACTCACGTCTAGGAAAACAACAGGGGAAGACAGCAACAAACAAACAACAGCAGAGATAGACTTATCCAGTCACGAGCAGAGAAGGCGATCCCAAACACGACAGTCCACGCCGGACAAGAGCTCCACAGCAACACCATCAAACGATCTCCTTCCAAGGTCAGAGTAGCACTGGAAGTAAGGACTATATCTGGCAATGACTGCAAGTGAAAGTGAAACCAATATAGTAGCTGGGAGTGGCAGACAGGACTCACCTGAGAAGGATGCCTACAAACTCCCAGTCAGGACAAAAAGGTTCACAAGGCAAAACCCAGATGACATACCCTGAACCACGGAGCAAACTCACAAGCTATCGCGAGTAGCAAGTCGCTGCGACCTTCTCCTCCCAGACCTGTCTGGATCAGTCACAGTCGTGACACTCGTCTCCTCCTCCTCTCTGTCTCCTCATCTGAACTTTCCCCCTGTTCTTCTTCTCTTCTAACGGGCACCCACGTGACATCCACAGACACATCGTCATCATCAACCGCTTCACTTGTATCTGACAACTCAGCAAAGGAAGCAGCAGCGGGTACAACATCATCATTACACCATACGTCCATGTGTGTAAGGGTATTTTCACACTTGCGGCAGGACGGATCCGACAGGCTGTTCACCATGTCGGATCCGTCCTGCGGCTGTTTCGCCGTGCCCCCGGGCCGCCGCTCCGTCCCCATTGACTATAATGGGATGGGGGCGGAGCTCCGGCGCAGCACGGCGGTGCACGGCTTAGGCCGCCGGACTAAAATTACTGCATGTCAGGTTTTTTAGTCCGGCGGCTTTCTCCGTGCACCGCCGTGCTGCGCCGGAGCTCCGCCCCCATCCCCATTATAGTCAATGGGGATGGAGCGGGGGCACGGCGAACAGCCACAGGACGGATCCGACATGGTGAACAGCATGTCGGATCCGTCCTGCCGCAAGTGTGAAACTAGCCTAATGCTGCCTGACTGAGTCATATCCCTGTTATCTACATCCTCTGGCAATAATGGTTGCGCATCACTCATTTCTTCCAACTGATGTGTAAATAACTCCTCTGACAGATCAAGTGAAGCAGCTGTAGTGCTAGTGTTGGTGGTGGCGGCAGGCGGGCGAGTGGTAACTTGAGAGGTGCCCGAAGCTGAGCTGGAGGAGGATGGTGCGTCAAGGTTCTGAGCGGAAGCTGTAGAAGATTAGGTGTCCTGTGTTAGCCAGTCAACTATGTCCTCAGAACTTTTCGAGTTCAGGGTACGTGGCCTCTGAACACTGGGCATTATTCTAGGGCCAAAGGAAATCACAGCACCACAACCACAATGGCCCCTGCGGGGTGTCCTGCCTCTGCCTGTCATTTTTTTTTTCGATAAGTGGTACTATGCGTGCAAGCTACTGTGACACCAGATATGAGTGGTGGGCACTGGCAGTAGTGGGCACAGTACACGCTGGCAGGCAACTGCAATTATATTACAGTGAAAAAATGGTCTTACTGTTTTAAATGCAAGCTACTGTGACACCAGATATGAGTAGTGGGCACAGTACACGCTGTGGGCTTGACACACACGCTGGCAGGAAACTGCAAATAAATTACAGTGAAAATATTGTCTTACTGTTTTAAATGCAAGCTACTGTGACACCAGATATGAATGGTGGGCACTGGCAGTAGTGGGCACAGTACACGCTGTGGGCCTGACACACGCTGGCAGACAACTGCAATTATATTACAGTGAAAAAAAATGTTTTACTGTTTTAAATGCAAGCTACTGTGACACCAGATATGAGTAGTGGGCACAGTACACGCTGTGGGCCTGACACGCTGGCAGGCAACTGCAATTATATTACAGTGAAAATATTGTTTTACTGTTTTAAATGTAAGCTACTGTGACACCAGATATGAGTAGTGGGCACAGTACACGCTGTGGGCTTGACACACACGCTGGCAGGAAACTGCAAATAAATTACAGTGAAAATATTGTCTTACTGTTTTAAATGCAAGCTACTGTGACACCAGATATGAATGGTGGGCACTGGCAGTAGTGGGCACAGTACACGCTGTGGGCCTGACACACACGCTGGCAGACAACTGCAATTATATTACAGTGAAAAAAATGTTTTACTGTTTTAAATGCAAGCTACTGTGACACCAGATATGAGTAGTGGGCACAGTACACGCTGTGGGCCTGACACGCTGGCAGGCAACTGCAATTATATTACAGTGAAAATATTGTTTTACTGTTTTAAATGTAAGCTACTGTGACACCAGATATGAGTAGTGGGCACTGGCAGTAGTGTGCACAGTACAGGCTTTGGGCCTGACACACACGCTTGCAGGCAACTGCAATTATATTACAGTGTTTTTGGTTTTTTACTGTTTTAAATGCAAGCTACTGTGACACCAGATATGAGTAGTGGGCACAGTACACGGTGTGGGCCTGACACACACGCTTGCAGGCAACTGCAATTATATTACAGTGTTTTTGTTTTTTTACTGTTTTAAATGCAAGCTACTGTGACACCAGATACGAGTAGTGGCACAGTACATGCTGTGGGCCTGACACACACGGCTAAATGCGCGGGGGGGTCCCGTGACGGCGATTGTCGCAAACCGCAGGTCAATTCATATCTGCGGTTTGCGGCTTTTACCTGGTGCGGCGGCGGTGGTGCCATCGGGTCCCCATGGGGCTGTAGGGGGGACATGATGGCATGGAAGGCAGTGCGATGCCTTCCTGAGGCATCGCCGCTGCCTTCCTGTGAGGTGCCTGTGAGATCCAGCTTCTTGGATCTTACAGGCCGGAAGCTGTATGAGTAATATACACAGTATTACTGATACAGCCAATGCATTCCAATACAGAAGTATTGGAATGCATTGTAAAGGATTAGACCCCCAAAAGGTCAAGTCCCAAAGTGGGACAAAAAATTAAGTGAAAAAAAAAAAGTTTAAAAAATAAAGTAAAAATAAACAAAATCGTGTATACATATTAGGTATCGCAGCATCCGTATCGACTGGCTCTATAAACATTTTCCATGACACAACCCCTCAGATGAACACCGTAAAAAATAAAAAATAAAAACTGTGCTAAATAAACCATTTTTTTGTCACCTTACATCACAAAAAGTACAACAGCAAGCGATCAAAAAGTCACACGCACCCCAAAATAGTGCCAATAAAACAGTCATCTCATCCCGCAAAAATCCTATTCAACCCAAGGTAACGCCCAAAAACAAAAAATAATTATGGCTCTCAGACTATGGAAACACTAAAACATGATTTTTCTGTTTCAAAAAAGAAATCATTGTGTAAAACTTACATAAAAAGTATACAAATTAGGTTTCGCCACATCCGTGACAACCTGGTCTTTAAAAATATTACATGATCTAACCTTTTTTAGATGAATGTTTTAAATAACAAAAAATAAAAACGGTGCCAAAACAGGTATTTCTTGTTACCTTGCCTCACAAAAACTGTAATATAGAGCAACCAAAAATCATATGTACCCTAAACTAGTACCAACAATACTGCCACCCTAACCCGTAGTTTCTAAAATGGTGTCACTTTTTTGGATTTTCTACTCTAGGGGTGCATCAGGGAGGCTTCAAATGGGACATGGTGTCAAAAAACCAGTCCAGCAAAATCTGTTTGGCTGTTAACCCTTGCTTTGTAACTGGAAAAAAAAAATAGAAAAAATAGAAAATCTGCCAAAAAAGGGAAATTTTGAAATTGTATCTCTATTTTCCATTAATTCCTGTGGAACACCTAAAGAGTTAGCAAAGTTTGTAAAATAGGTTTTGAATACCTTGAGGGGTGTAGCTTTTAGAATGGGGTCATTTTTGGGTGGTTTCTATTATGTAAGCCTCGCAAAGTGACTTCAGACCTTAACTGGTCCCTAAAAATTGGGTTTTTGAAAATTTCAGAAAAATTTCAAGATTTGCTTCTAAACTTCTAAGGCTTGTAACATCCCCAAAAAATAAAATATCATTCCCAAAATGATCCAAACATGAAGTAGACATATGGGGAATGTAAAGTAATAACTATTTTTGGAGGTATTACTATGTATTATAGAAGTTGAGAAATTAAACCTTGGAAATTTGCAATTTTTTAAGAATTTTTGGTAAATTTGGTATTTTTTTATAAATAAATTATTATTTTTTTTACTTCATTTTACCAGTGTCATGAAGTACAATATGTGACGAAAAAACGAATTCAGAATGGCCTGGATAAGTCAAAGCGTTTTAAAGATATCAAACTGACACTGGTTAGATTTGCAAAAAATGGCCTGGTCCTTAAGGTGTAATAAGGCTGTGTCCCAAAGGGGTTAAGGAAAATATATATTTGTTGTCAGTAATAATATTCCCAATATCTGGCAATGACACACACACACACACACACGCTATTGATGCGCATATGTAACAATTCAATGCAGAAACCGTTTATATGCAAAGTGCTGATAAATTATGGGGGAAAAAAAATATTGTTTTTGATGATATTTTTCCTAATATTTGGGCCTGACACACACACACATGCTATTGCAACTCAGATGTGACAATTCACTGCAGACACTGTTTATAGGAAAATTTTGGATAAATTATGGAAAAAATATATTTGTTGTCAGTATTATTTTTCCCAATATCTGGCACTGACACACACATGCTTTTGCAGCGCATATGTGACAATTCACTAAAGACACAGTTTATAGGAACATTATGGATAAATTATAGAAAAATTAATTCAGTAATATTTTTCGTAATATCTGGCAGTGACACACACGATATTGAAGCACATATTTGACTATTCACTGCAGACACCATTTATAGGCAAAGTGTGGATAAATATATTTGTTGTCAGTAATATTTTTCCCATTATTTATCACTAACACACACACGCTATTGCAGTGCAGATGTGACAATTCACTGCAGACACCGTTTATTGTGCAAAGTGTGATAATTATATGATTTTTTATATTTTTTATCTAGCCCGGACACACACACGCTATTGTAGTGCAGATGTGACAATTTACTGCAGACACCGTTTATATGCAAAGTGTTGATAAATTATGGAAAAAAAATATTGTTTTTGCTAATATTTTTCCTAATATCTGGCCCTGACACACACACACACGCTATTGCAACACAGATGTGACAATTCACTGCAGGCACCGTTTATATGAAAATTATAGATAAATAATGGAAAAAATATATTTCTTGTCAGTAATAATTTTCCCAATATCTGGCCCTGACACACACACACGCTATTGCAGCACAGATGTGACAATTCACTGCAGACACCGTTTATATGCAAAGTGTTGATAAATTATGGAAAAAAAATATTGTTTTTGCTAATATTTTTCCTAATATATATCTGGCCCTGACACACACGCTATTGCAACACAGATGTGACAATTCACTGCAGGCACCGTTTATATGAAAATTATAGATAAATAATGGAAAAAATATATTTCTTGTCAGAAATATTTTTCCCAATATCTGGGTCTGTTACACATGCTATTGCAGCACAGATATGACAATTCACTGCAGACACCGTTTATATGCAAAGTGTTGATAAATTATGGGAAAAAAAAATATTGTTTTTGCTAATATTTTTCCCAATATTTGGGCCTGACACACACACACACACACCATTGCAACTCAGATGTGACAATTCACTGCAGACACTGTTTATAGGCAAACTGAATAAATTATGAAAAAATATAGTTGTTTTCGCTAATATTTAACTGCAGACACTGTTTATAGGCAAAATGTGGATAAATTATGGAAAATATATATATGTGGTGTAAGGGATCGCCTCTTATTCGGGGGTCATTCTCACAGATACGACTTTAGGACACCAGGTTTCAGATCCAAACAGTGCATTTATTTTACACTCCAACCAATATAGGTCATCATGAAGTCGCAGCTTCACCTAACACATGTGACATCCACATAAAATAACAAACACTTGCCCGGCTAGGCTCTAACTAAGGCCTCATGCACACAACAGTATTTTTTCACGGTCCGCAAAACGGGGTTCCGTTGGTCCGTGATCCGTGACCGTTTTTTCGTCCGTGGGTCTTCCTTGATTTTTGGAGGATCTACGGACATGAAAAAAAAGTCGTTTTGGTGTCCGCCTGGCCGTGCGGAGCCAAACGGATCCGTCCTGACTTACAATGCAAGTAGGAGGCGCTCCCGGCCGGTCACAGACAGCACAGCAGGTAAGTATGATGCTTCTAATATTGCTAAGTAACCATGGCAACCAGGACTGCAGCAGTGTCCTGGTTGCCAATCGGAGCCCCAGCAATTAAACTGGGACTCCGATCGGAACTCTCCGCTGCCACCAATGATCGGAGGGGGGAGAAAGGGGAGGCCGCACACTGGCCACCAATGATATTAAAACAATAGAGGGGGGGCTGGGGGGGCGCACACTGGCCACCAATGATAATACAATAGAGGGAGGGGGGCCGCACACTGGCTACCAATGATAATACAATAAAGGGAGGGAGGGGGAGCCGTGGGGGGCCGCACTGGCCACCAATGATATTAATACAATAGAGGGAGGGGGGCCGCACACTGGCTACCAATGATAATACAATAAAGGGGGGGGGGGGCCGGGGGGGCCCACACTGGCCACCAATGATATTAATACAATAGAGGGAGGGGGGCCGCACTGGTCACCAATGAAATTAAAACTGGGGAGGGAGGGGGGTCTGCCCCCTGATGCCTGGCAGCCCCTGATCTCTTACAGGGGGCTATGATACGCACAATTAACCCCTTCAGGTGCAGAACCTGAGGGGTTAATTGTGCGGATCACAGCCCCCTGTAAGAGACCGGGTGCTGCTAGGTAGCAGGGGGCAGTCATGTACACAGTTCGTAGTATATTCTAACTAGAAGCGTCCCCATCACTATGGGAACGCCTCTGTGTTAGAATATACTGTCGGATTTGAGTTTTCACGAAGTGAAAACTCAGCTCCGAAAAAGCTTTTATGCAGACGGATCTTCGGATCCGTTTGTATGAAAGTAGCCTACGGACACGGATTACGGACACGGATGCCAATCTTGTGTGCATCCGTGTTTTTTCACGGACCCATTGACTTGAATGGGTCCGTGAACCGTTGTCCGTCAAAAAAATTGGACAGATCATATTTTTTTGACGGACAGGATACACGGATCACGGCCGCGGATGACAAACGGTGCATTTTCCGAGTTTTCAACGGACCCATTGAAAGTCAATGGGTCCGCAGAAAATCACAGAAAACGGAACAACGGCCACGGGTGCACACAATGGTCATGTGCATGAGGCCTAACACAGAGTTTCCTGACTCACCTAGGTCATAGTTCACACCCTGTGAACTCGTGCAGCTTTGTCAGCCAATGTCCCACAGCCTCCTGGCTGTACAGAGCACAGTATACCCACTGTCTCTAGTTCACTGTTTCTTGTGGGGGATTGGGGCTCAGTAGTCCCCCCAACTCCAGGCTATCTCCCAGCCTCGTGGTCCCTCAGCCTTGCCCAGCTGAGACCACACAGACAGAGCCTCCAAGCCTCTGCTGCACACAGACTCTCCAGAGTGAGCCACACCCAAGATCCAGTAGCAGGATTTAATAGGATCCCTGGACATGAGCATGTCTCAAGTCCCGGACTGGAACCTGGGGAAACAACACCTCAATGTTCACATTGCCACAGTGGTCAGTATTATTTTTCCGAATATCTGGCACTGACACACACATGCTTTTGCAGCGCAGATGTGACAATTCACTAAAGACACAGTTTATAGGAAAATTATGGATAAATTATGGAAAAAATATATTTGTAGTCAGTAATATTTTTCCCAATATCTGGCCCTGACACACGCTATTGCAGCGCAGATGTGACAATTCACTGCAGACACCGTTTATAGGCAAAATGTGAATAAATTATAAAATATATATATTTGTTGTAAGTAATATATTTCCCAATATCTAGCCAGGACACACACGCGCTATTGTAGCGCAGATGTGACAATTTACTGCAAACGCCGCTTATAGGCAAAATTTGGATAAATTATAAAAAAATATATATTTGTTGTCAGTAATATTTTTCCAAATGTCTGGCACTGGCACACTCACGCTATTGCAGTGTAGATGTGACAATTCACTGTATACACCGTTTATAAGCAAAGTGTGGATAAATTATGGAAAAATATATATTTGTTGTCAGTAATAATTTTCCCAATATCTGGCACTGACACACACACGCTATTGCAGTGCAGATGTGACAATTCACTGCAGACACCGTTTATAAGCAAAGTGTGGATAAGTTATGGAAAAATTATAGTTGTTTTCGCTAATATTTTCCCCAATATCTGTCCCTGACACAAGCTATTGCAGCGCAGCTGTGACACTTCACTGCAGACACCGTTTATAGGCAAAGTGTGGATAAATTATGGAAACAATATATTTGTTGTCAGTAATATTTTTCCCAATATCAGAGCCTGACACACACACACACACTATTACTGCGCAGATGTGACAATTCACTGCAGACACCGTTTATAGGCAAAGTGTGGATAAATTATGGAAACAATATATTTGTTGTCAGTAATATTTTTTACAATATCTGGCACTGACACACGCTATTGATGCGCAGATGTGACAATTCACTGCAGACACCGTTTATATTACAGACAGAGTGGGGATGGTGATTCTTATTAATACTTAACATTTAATTCATTTGATAGAATAAAGTCCCTAAATATTTTTATTTGATAACAAAAAGGTGCATGATAACACAAAAGATAGTGAATAACGCAGTGCACGGTGGCACCTAAGATAACCGGTAGTCCTACCGTTTTGCTGGAGTCCTCCAGTTTGTATAGATATTCAGTAGATGTGGTATTACTAAGGAAAGAGCAGTTAGCGCTGG
This sequence comes from Bufo bufo, assembly GCF_905171765.1. Taxonomy (NCBI): domain Eukaryota; kingdom Metazoa; phylum Chordata; class Amphibia; order Anura; family Bufonidae; genus Bufo; species Bufo bufo. Next base: position 119,928,737 of record NC_053395.1, on the reverse strand, counting down.
ACGGGGATATTAGTGGGTTCTGGGTCCCTAGACAGCCCTAAGATGTGGGTGCTAGCGTGACCCTAGCGTCCTAATCACGGAGCACCCATTCTAATAAGAACGACCCCGTCCGGAACCTTGCCCTTTTGCTACTTGGCCCTATTGTGCCTTAGTGCAGTTAATCCCTACACTCATGTTTCGTGTCATAACTCATCAGGGGAATATTGAGCACATACAGGGGGGCAATACAATAACATATGGTGTTGGTACCCGTAAATCAGTGATCAACACACACAGTTATCAAATATGACAAAAAAGACACATTGAAACCTTACATGTGGTAGCCTCTATTGCAGGCTCCACACATGTATCAGGCCTCAGTACGTACCTAAGGATGAGAAGGCAGTGTTGAATGGGCGGCCTAGTGATGATATGGTCCCTATTCATAAGCGCAGCGATGTATCCTGAGGCTGTGGTATAGCCTACTTGAGGGGAATTGCCCACTCGTATTTAAACAAACTTTGGCCTCAGAACGAGGCTTGGAGCGCAGCGTGGTGACGTCAGCGGGGTGGTCCACGTTATCGCGCATGCGCTGTTCATGCTGAAGATAGACAGCACTTGTAGGATGCAGGATGACGCGGTCAGTTGCGAGCGCGTCATTGCAGATGGCTGTGGATTGTGTCATCAGCCCGGGACACATTAGATCCGGCGGCCATTGTTTAATAGATTGCCTAGTAACCGGGACAGTTTGTGGCAACCATCACTATAGCACCGTCTATAGCAAAAGCGGTGCATATAATAATGGCATTTCTGGCAGTGAGATGAAAGTGGAATTATTCTGGTCAATACAGTCCTCACACAGACACATGTTCCAGCATAGGCTTACACAGGAAGTATATTTTTCATATTAGGATGAATGAACCTGTCAAACACCGTTTATAAGCAAAATGTGGATAAATTATGGAAAACATATATTCACTGCAGACACCGTTTATATGCAAAGTGTTGATAAATTATGGAAAAAAATTTTTTTTCGATAATATTTTTCCCAATATTTGGGCCTGACACACACACACGCCATTGCAACGCAGATGTGACAATTCACTGCAGACACTGTTTATAGGCAAACTGTGAATAAATTATGAAAAAATATAGTTGTTTTCGCTAATATTTAACTGCAGACACTGTTTATAGGCAAAATGTGGATAAATTATGGAAAATACAGTCATGTGAAAAAATTAGGACACCCTTTGAAAGCATGTGGTTTTTTGTAACATTTTTTAATAAAAGGTTATTTCATCTCCGTTTCAACAATACAGAGAGATTAAAGTAATCCAACTAAACAAAGAAAACTGAAGAAAAGTCTTTTCAAGATCTTCTGTAAATGTCATTCTACAAAAATGCCTATTCTAACTGAGGAAAAAGATAGGACACCCTTGCCCCTAATAGCGAGTGTTACCTCCTTTGGCTGAAATAACTGCAGTGAGACGGTTCTTGTAGCCATCTACCAGTCTTCGACATCGGTCTGAGGAAATTTTACCCCACTCCTCAATGCAGAACTTTTTCAGCTGTGAGATGTTTGAGGGGTTTCTTGCACGTACAGCCCTTTTCAAGTCACCCCACAGCATCTCAATGGGATTCAAATCTGGACTTTGACTTGGCCATTCCAGGACTCTCCATTTCTTCTTTTTCAGCCAATCTTTGGTTGATTTACTAGTATGTTTTGGGTCATTGTCATGTTGCATGGTCCAGTTCCGCTTCAGCTTTAATTTTCTAACTGATGGTCTCACATGTTCTTCAAGCACCTTCTGATACACAGTAGAATTCATCGTGGATTCTATGATGGTGAGCTGACCAGGTCCTGCTGCAGCAAAGCAGCCCCAAACCATGACACTTCCACCTCCATGCTTCACAGTTGGTATGAGGTTCTTTTCTTGGAATGCTGTGTTTGGTTTACGCCAAACATGTCCTCTGCTGTTGTGTCCAAATAATTCAATTTTGGACTCATCTGTCCAAAGAACATTATTCCAGAAGTCCTGGTCTTTGTCAACTTTATCTCTGGCAAATGTCAGTCTGGCCTCGATGTTTCTCTTGGAAAGCAAAGGTTTCCTCCTTGCACACCTCCCATGCAAGTTAAACTTGTACAGTCTCTTTCTGATTGTAGAGGCATGTACTTCTACATCAACAGTAGCCAGAGCCTGCTGTAGTTCTCGAGATGACACTTTAGGGTTTTTGGAGACCTCTTTTAGCATCTTGCGGTCTGCTCTTGGGGTGAACTTGCTAGGGCGACCAGTCCTGGGCATGTTGGCAGTTGTTTTGAAAGCCCTCCACTTGTAGACTATCTTCCGGACAGTGGAATGGCTGATTTCAAAATCTTTTGAGATCTTTTTAAATCCCTTCCCAGACTCATAGGCTGCTACAATCTTTTTTCTGAAGTCCTCTGACAGCTCTTTTGCTCTCACCATGGTGCTCACTCTCACTTCAACAGTCAGGAGCACACCAAACTAAATGTCTGAGGTTTAAATAGGGCAAGCCTCATTCAACATGCAGAGTAACGATCTACTAATTATGTGCACCTGGTGTGATATACCTGTGTGAGATCTGAGCCAATTTAAGAGGGAATACATGTGAGGGTGTCCTATCTTTTTCCTCAGTTAGAATAGGCATTTTTGTAGAATGACATTTACAGAAGATCTTGAAAAGACTTTTCTTCAGTTTTCTTTGTTTAGTTGGATTACTTTAATCTCTCTGTATTGTTGAAACGGAGATGAAATAACCTTTTATTAAAAATGTTACAAAAAACCACATGCTTTCAAAGGGTGTCCGAATTTTTTCACATGACTGTATATATATGTGGTCAGTATTATTTTTCCCAATATCTGGCACTGACACACACATGCTTTTGCAGCGCAGATGTGACAATTCACTAAAGATACTGTTTATAGGAAAATTATGGATAAAATTTGTTGTCAGTAATATTTTTCCCAATATCTGGCAGTGACACACACACGCTATTGCAGCTCAGATATGACAATTCACTGCAGACACCGTTTATATGCAAAGTGTTGATAAATTATGGAAAAAATATCTTTGTTTTCAGTAATATTTTTCCCAATATCTGGCCCTGACACACGCTATTGCAGCGCAGATGTGACACTTCACTGCAGACACCGTTTAAAGGCAAAGTGTGGATAAATTATGGAAAAAATATATTGATTATCCCAATATCTGGCACTGACACACACATGCTTTTGCAGCGCAGATGTGACAATTCACTAAAGACACCATTTATAGGAAAATTATGGATAAATTATGGAATATATTTGTTGTCAGTAATATTTTTTCTAATATCTGGCAGTGACACACAAGCTATTGCAGCACAGATTTGGCCATTCACTGCAGACACCGTTTATAGGCAGTGTGGATAAATTATAGAAAAAATATATTTGTTGTCAGTAATATTTTTCCCAATATCTGGCACTGACACACACACGCTATTGCAGCGCTGATGTGACAATTCACTGCAGACATCATTTATAGGCAAAGTGTGGATAAATTATGGAAAAAATATAATTGTTTTGCTAATATTTTTCCTAATATCTGGGCCTGACACACACACACACATGCTATTGCAACACAGATGTGACAATTCACTGCAGACATTATTTATAGGAAATTATGGATAAATAATGGAAAAAGTATATTTCTTGTCAGTAATATTTTTCCCAATATCTGGGCTTGACACTCACACAAGCTATTGCAGCACAGATGTCACAATTTACTGCAAACACTGTTTATATGCAAAGTGTGGATAAATTATGGAAAAAATATATTTGTTGTCAGAATCCATTTTGCCAATATCTGGCACTGACACACACATGCTTTTGCAGCGCATATGTGACAATTCACTGCAGACACCGATTATCCAAAAAGTATTGCAAAGTATGGAAAATAAAAGTTTGCTGGCTATATTATAATGCATGCCAGCCTGCCACCACACTCACTAGTTCTTAATTGGACTTTTTGGTTCTTTGAAATGTTTTTCTATTGAATATATTGTGATCACAGCTCTAACTGACTCGCAATGAGCCGAACCCGAGTCATCATGGCTACTGGCATTACAGTGATGACAGTACTTACCTGCATGTTTATTTGCTGCTTAGCACCCGCAAAACGTGCTGGGAGTAGACTCGAGCATGGCGCTCGAGAACATGTGGTACTTGTGCCGAGCATAGAGATGCTCGAGCCGAACAGGTAGCATGCTTGCTCAACACTAATGATGAGGCATTTTGCTACCTTAAAAAAAGTTATAGTTACTCCCGCCATTTACCCGTGCTTCATTCAATTTCTTTACTTTAACATTCAGAGCACTGGGCAGAAATCACATTGCGTCAACACCCACCTCGGCCTTTGCGTATTCCCCTGGTCCGCACCAGTACTAAGTCAGCTGCTAGGCGCCTACCGAGGCGAGGCGCCATCTGCCCGGGCAACCCCCTGCAAAGCCCGCGGCGGTGGGGGAAGGGGGGATCGACCCCCATCGCGACTGCCCATCTGCGAAGGGTGAGCAACCAGGGGAAGGAGGTGCCCTTGCCCGCCCCCGCCGATGAACCAAGGAGGGGAGGGGGAGAGGCACCTGCCGTAGCTGGGGCGATCCACAGAAGGGCCCGGAACGTGTCGAGAGTCGCCGCTGCCAACCCTCCTGGCCCACTGGCTGTTTACATGGAACCCTTCTCCACTTTTAGCATTCAAAGTTCTCGTTTGAATATTTGCTACTACCTCCAAGATCTGTAATTACACACAACCAAATCAAGATGGTCAAACTATTGTTATTAATTATGAGCTAGACCCTTTAATCCAATAATATTTAACACATAGTGGGTAGCAGGACGCCAAGGAAGACACTCGCTCACCCTTCTGTATACAATGCCCACCGAACATTGAACAGATAAGTAAAGCAAATGGTGACACTGTGCCTTTGAATTGTAGCTGTAAAGCACTTGGGCACACCTCATTGAATAGTTGGAAATAGTTATTGGCAAAATCTGACCATAATGACTGATTCAATGTTTGGGAGTGAACACCATATGGGTTTTGAGCATTGAATAAAAGTTGATTTGGGTTGATTATACCATATCAGCTTGGATTATAACTGATTTGTGTTTATTTGATACATCTAATTTGAATTATGACTTGGCATCTTGTGGTCATACGTATATAGTTTAGTCCCCTGAGGAATTGGTAACTACTGATGAAACGCATCGGGGTATGTTTGTTGATTATCAAAAGGGACACCATAAGGTCCCTAGGTTGTTGAGCGACATTAGTGTTGATTAATAAAGGCCTGAATAAGTCAGACAGGAACACTGTGTTGCTAACTCTATATTCTGTCAGTTGTTTGTTTTTGACTATCAGTGGCGTCAGGATTGATCGGACCTGTTCATATCTCTTGGACGAAGCTGGGCAGTCTAAATTTAGGAAGGGACACTCTAGAGTTTGAAAGTGAGAGGGGCATATAGACAGCATCAGGGACACCTAGGGTTTGTGACCCAGCATTGTGTCCTTCTGTGTGAATTTTTTCTTCTCACTCTATCATTATCACTATCCCTATATCGGGTCCCTTCCCTTTTTGTGATCATACTGCAGTTTAACAAACTCATGCAGTTCTCTAGTTGTATTCAATGCAACATTTTTTTTAACTTCAAGGGCCTATTATTTTATTTGAGACTATTAAACGTTAAGTTTTATTAAGCTACCCACTATGTGTTAAATATTACCTCCAAGATCTGCACTCATGGCGCCCTCGCCTGCAGAAGGGCGGCGGCAGCCAGCGACGGCCAGGTATGGGCACGACGCCCCAGCGCCATCCATTTTCAGGGCTAGTTGATTTGGCAGGTGATTTATTACTCACTCCCTAGTGGATTCCGACTTAAATGGCCACCGTCCTGCTGTCTATATCAACCAATACCTTTTCTGGGATATGAGCGGGGGGCCTGTTCTTCCGTCCAAAAAAGGGACCCTGCTTCCCCGCGGGACACCCCCGCGCCACAGGTGAAGAGGGTCGCGAGGCTGTGGGGCGGATCCGGATTCCACCACGCCGGGCTACCACGTCCCGCAGGGGGTCACCTGGTGGGCCGGCTGGCCCGGTCACCTTCCGCCCTCGAGGCCTTCCCGGCTGGCCCGGAGCCGGTCGTCATGCAACGGCACAGAGAAAATGCGCCATGTGGGACACCGCGAGGAGGGCTGCCGGACGAACGGGGGAGTCCGCAGAAGAAATCCCGGGCCTGCCGATCGCCTGAATTCTGCTGAGTTTAATCCTCCGGGCGGGCCGCACAAACTCCACCTGATTACCTCTTAACGGTTTCACACCCTCTTGAACTCTCTCTTCAAAGTTCTTTTCAACTTTCCCTTACAGTACTTGTCCGCTATTCGTCTCGCGCCGGTATTTAGTCTTAGATGGAGTTTACCACCCGCTTTGGGCTGCGTTCCCAAACAACCTGACTCCGGGTAGACCGGGTCCCGTCGCGCCGGGGCCAACTACCGGCCTAACACCGTCCACGGGCTGGGCCTCGATCAGAAGGACTTGGGCCCCTGTAAGCGACGCCCGGGTAGGTCTAGTCTCCCGTACGCCACATTTTGCCACATTCAGCGCTGGGCTCTTCCCTCTTCACTCACCGTTATTGAGGGAATCTTGGTTAGTTTCCCCGCGCGATGCAGCCCTATGTCGCCACAGACAGCCTCGCAGTGGGTGGACACCGGATGGGACCGGGGTACAACTTGCCAGATCTGGGCTTAGGGGGAAGAAGGGGCGGGCAGAGGGCGCACAGAGTAGAGGGGGAACCGCTTTCCCCGCCCTCCCTCCCCAACCGCGTCGGAAAACCCACCCTTGAGACTGACCCCAGCAGCGCCACCGCCGCCACGGGGACGGCGGTGCGATCGACAGAGAAGCGACCCTCAGACAGGCGTAGCCCTGCAAGGTACGTTCGAAGTGTTGATGATCCATGTGTCCTGCAACTCACTAATTTTCGCAGCTAGCTGCGTTCTTCATCAACACGCAAGCCGAGTGATCCATTGCTAAGAGTCGCTCACAACTTTTTCTTTATACTTTTTACGCCGAGGAGAATGGGACCCCCCAGCGGCACCGGGGTGGCCTTTCGTTTCCAAAAGTGCCTTCGGTGGCAGCAGCTTCTCGGGTACAGTTCCGTCCTCTCTCTCGGTCAGCTAGGCCCTGGCATCCGGGCGCTCTGCCCTGGTTCAGGCGAGGGACTGCATGGCTTCCATACCTATGGCGAGCAGTACCCGGATTGGCCTGCACCCAGGTTGAGGCGCTGCGCCTTACCCGGGATTTGGTTCCCTGTGCCCTCACACGGGGCTAAGGACTACCTGGGAATCAGACAGCACCACGCAGAACTCAGCGGCAGTGTTGCCGCAGCTGGGACTCGGTCAGGAGAGGTGTCAGGGGACCTGCTTGAGGACCTCCCCACAGGCTCAGCCATCCCCATTTCCACGGCACCTCTCCACCGGTCTACCCGGGGGGCGACGTACCCAGCTTCCTGACGCGGATGCCTCCAACTTCCCCCTGCGCCCGACCCTGCCGAGACGTTTCAGCTTCAGGATACAGCGGTGCAGCTGCGGGGGGCACGGGAGGTTAACCTTCCTCAGGTTGTGGGTTTCTGTCGGGTGTGCCGCAGTTCCCCGCCTCTGGGGAAAGTGGCCCCCGCTGGTTTGGATAAGCTGGCGCACACCCAGTGTCATGCCCGGCTCGGACGGTGTGCGGAGGTCTGTCAGATTGGCAGCACGTGTCTAACCTTTTGTTTGTTTTGGAATCATGCTGGATCCGCCTTCCTTCAGGTGCTCTGGGTGGGGTCATTGGCTTAAATTGCCTTCAATCCCAGAGGGCCGTGCGGGTTATAGCTTTCAGTCTGGTCTTGGATTCAAGGAAGGAAGGATTGTCTGTTCCAGCTCAGATAAGTTTGATTTCTGTTTGTGTTGTTTGTGGTCTAGGCTATTTGTGTGTCTTCTGCCCCTTCTCCCCTTTCACCATCTCAGGGATTCTAGGGTGTTTGCAGTCCAGGCACGAGGATACTTCATTCCTACCATTAAGGTCTGAATGTGGGCTTAGCAGCATAGGGAGAGAAGTCAGGGATGTGCTAGGAGGTGACCTCTCCCCAGCATCTAGCCTAGACACTTGTGTATTTGGTTGTCTGTGTATCTGAGTTCCTGTCCGTTGTGACATTATAACCCGCCATACTGTGACTGCCATCACTCAGCGGTTTTGTGATGGCATTAATTGATGCACTGGTTGACCGCATGCAGGGATTATCCCTGGAGGTTGCGGATCTGCGTAGTTAGGTCACACAGTGTCAGAGGGTTCTGGCATCAGGTGCAGGTCAAATTGGTGGGGAGCCTAAAGTCGCTCTTCCTGAGAAATTTACAGGGGGTGCGGATGATTTTATCTGCTTTAAAGAGTCATGCAAACTGTATTTTCGACTGCGTCCATTGTCGTCAGGTGATGAAAATCAGAGGGTTGGTATCATCATGTCTCTTCTTAAAGGGGACGCGCAATCCTGGGCTTTTTCTCTGTCGCCCGTTTCTCTTGCCCTCCGGTTAGTGGAGGAATTTTTCAAAGCCCTGGGATTGATTTACGATGACCCAGATTGGGTCTCGATGGCAGAATCTAAATTGCGTAACTTACTACAGGGTAAACATAATGCAGAGGCTTACTGCATAGAGTTTAGGAGATGGGCTACTGAGTCGGGGTGGAAATACCCCGCGTTAAGTAGTCAGTTTTGTCAGGGGTTATCTGAAAGGTTGAAAGATTGCAGCGTACTCAAGTTGTGCGTAACAGGTGTTTCTGGGTGATGTAGTGCAATGTACACTAACCTGGTACGGCTGACTCTCTGCATAGGCAGGTGATGGTAGAAATTGTTCGTGACGCCAGTGCCAAGTAAACGGTGGCACGCCGTTTGCGGATGCAGGAATAAATCGAGGAAGACGTGGTATTAAAACAGAACTCCAACTTTAGTAGTTTTCATGCAGAGACAAGATTGGAATCGCAGTTCCTTGGCATACAGTCGATTTTGTAATACGGTCGATGCAGGCAATACAGATTTAGCAAGGTTATTACAGAGTGTTAAACACAGGACTTGCAGTACAGGAGCTTGCACTCTATTTCTGTCTGATCCTGGAATATAGCAAATCTTCTCCAAGGCCCATTAACCTAGTTCTGGCTTTATATCCTTGGCTGTAGCTTGATAAAGTACCTCCTCTGTTATTCTGAGTACCTCTTGCTTCTCTGCACTTGCCTCTGTCCCTCTCTCAGCTTCCTTAGGTTCTAGAAGCTTCTGCACTCCACACTAGATCAGATTACACTGCCTTTCCCTTCCTTGACTGGGCCTTATATAAACTAGGGCTCCCTAGCTCCCTCTAATGACTAGAAGCTGGAATGACACCCCTAGCAGGCCTGTACTTGCAAGTTTCACGGTAACAGGGAAATACATAGCATTACATTAAATGACATTTTATAAAACTGACATATACCAACTTCCCCATAAATAAGGAGGGACGACAGCACACCAAGTGACCTTTGGTAGTGACGGGTATTACAGTCCCCGTACACTACAAGATGCCCTGGCTTTTCATGAGTACCCGGATACTCTAGAGAATGCAATGTCTTTGGCTATACGGTTGGATAGACGTATCAGAGAGAGGTGTAAGGGTCCCTCCGTGCAAGGGATCCCTTCTGCATGTGGTTTTGTCTCACCTGCTGCCCAGGGTGATATTACTTATAACTCTGGGGTAGGAGAGGAACCCATGCAGTTGGGTCAGATATCTTTTCGTTCTGGTAGGAGAAACTTTAGGAGATTACATAAACTATGTTACTACTGTGGTAAAAGTGACCATCTTGTTTTTGCTTGTCCTTTTGTTAAATCACGTGATGATATGAAAGAAAGAGAAACCGTCCTGACTCTTGGAAGCGTGAATGGAGTAGTGGAACAAGCAAATATGCAAGCTCCCTGTAATTCTCGTTTTCTCCTTCCAGCCATGGTGGCGTTAGACTCAAGAAAATTCTTTGTTGAGGTATTCATTGACTGTGGTGACCTTATTGACTTTCTTTTCCTTCAAAATCTGGGTCTAAGTACGTGCACTTTGGAAAGGGAGATTCCGGTGTTTGCAATAGATTCTTCACCTCTTTCTCAAAGGAGTCTCACTCATATTGCACATAATATTCAGTTGAGGTTGGGTGATTCACATGTAGAGCTTATTTCTTGTTTTGTCATGAGGAATTTGCCTGCTCATTTAGTCCTAGGTTTACCTTGGTTGACAAAACATAATCCAATTATTGATTGGCAGGCAAGACAAATTAATGGTTGGGGAGAGTTTTGTTCGGAGAATAGTCTTGGCACATCTATCTCAGGGGTGTCCACTGCGGTTCTACCTCAATATCTCTCAGACTTTGCGGATGTCTTTTCGGAGGGTGGGACCCACGAAACGTGACTATGATTGTCCAGTTAATCTCATCCCAGGAGCTAAGTTGCCAAAGTCTCGCCTTTACAATCTTTCCCAACCTGAAAGAGAGGTCATGCGAAAGTATATCGCCGAGAGTTTGGCAAAAGGTCATATTAGGCCATCTAAGTCTCCGGTGGCAGTAGGTTTTTTTTGTCAAGAAAAAGGATGGATCACTGAGACCGTGTTTGGATTTTCGGGAATTGAACCGTATTACGGTCCGTATCCCCTTCCTTTGATCTCCGATCTTTTTGATCAGATTGTTGGTGCCAGGGTGTTCTCCAAGTTGGATTTGAGAGGGGCCTACAATCTGATCAGAATCAAGGAAGGGGATGAGTGGAAGACGGCCTTCAACACGCACGAGTTATTTTGAGAATCTGGTTATGCCTTTTGGGTTGACAAATGCGCCAGCGGTATTTCAGCGATTCGTCAATGACATTTTTCATCACTTGGTGGGGAGATTCGTGGTGGTTTACTTGGATGGCATTTTAATTTACTCTCCTGATCTGAAGACCCATCAGGATCATGTGAGACAGGTTTTGACGATCCTTCAGGAGAATAAGTTATATGCCAAATTGGAAAAATGTGTGTTTTCTGTGCAGGAGCTTCCGTTTTTGGGATATCTGCTTTCCGACTCTGGTTTTCGTATGGACCCCGAAAAAGTCCGGGCGGTTCTGGAATGGGACCGACCAGAGAATCAGAAAGCTTTGATGCGATTTTTGGGGTTTACTAACTATTATAGAAAATTTATTCTAAACTATTCCACCATTGTTAAACCTCTGACTGATATGACAAAGAAGGGCACTGACGTCTCTGTTTGGTCGGAGGAGGCATTGCAGGCCTTTTAGACTATTAAGGAGTGTTTTGCATCTGCTCCCATTCTGGTGCAGCCCGATGTGTCTCAACCATTCATGGTGGAGGTGGATGCATCAGAAGTGGGGGTGGGAGCGGTGCTGTCGCAGGGTTCATCTCCTGGCAAATGGGTCCTGTGTGCTTTCTTTTCCAAGAAGCTCTCGGTCGCCGAGAGGAACTATGATGTGGGAGATAGAGAGTTGCTGGCTATAAAGTTGGCCTTTGAGGAATGGCGTCACTGGTTGGAGGGGGCTTCTCACCCAGTTACTGTTTATACGGATCATAAGAATTTGGCTTACCTACAATCTGCCAAGCGTCTGAACCCTAGACATGCTAGATGGTCACTGTTTTTTACCAGGTTCAATTTTGTTGTCACTTTTCGTCCGGGGGTCAAAAATATCAAGGCAGATGCGTTGTCTCGCAGTTTTCCTGAGGGAGGTGATTCAGAGGATCCTGCTCCGATTTTGGCCGACAGGGTTGTGGTTTCCGCTCTGTATCCCGAATTGGAGATAGAGGTGTTGGGAGCCCAGGAGGGAGCTCCTGGTTCCTGTCCCCCAGGGAGGTTATTTGTTCCCGAAGAACTGCGATACAAGGTTTTCAAGGAACATCACGATACTGTCCTTGCCGGACATCCTGGTGGTAAGTCCACCTGTGACCTTGTGTCCCGGAGGTTCTGGTGGCCCGGGTTACATAGGAGCATTGAGGATTACGTGGCAGCTTGTGAGACCTGTGCACGATCTAAGGTTGCTCATACTCGACCAGCTGGTTCACTCCTTCCTTTATCTATTCCGTCTCGTCCTTGGACACACTTGTCCATGGACTTTATTACGGATCTGCCGAGTTCCTCGGGGAAAACAGTAATTTTGGTGGTAGTTGATCGTTTTAGCAAGATGACGTTAACTGGTCTGCCTAATGCCAAGACTCTTGCGCAAATTTTTGTTGACCATATCGTGAGATTGCATGGTATTCCTTCGGATGTGGTTTCTGATAGGGGCATGCAGTTTGTCTCCAGGTTCTGGAGGGCGTTCTGCTCTCCACTTGGCATTCAACTTTCGTTCTTTTCGGCTTTCAATCCTCAGTCGAATGGACAGACGGAGCGTACTAATCAGAACCTGGAGACCTACTTGAGGTGCTTTGTGGCGGAAAATCAGGAGGACTGGTCCTCATTCCTGCCCTTAGCGGAGTTTGCTTTGAATAACTGTAGACAGGAATCCACGGGTAAGTCGCCATTTTTTGGCGCATATGGTTTTCATCCTCAGTTTGGTACCTTTTCTGGGACTAGTTCCTCTGGGATGCCAGAGGAGGAAAGGTTTTCTTCTACCTTATCCTCTATCTGGCGGAGGATACAAGTGAATTTGGAGACGATGGGTGAGAGATATAAGCGAATGGCTGACAGGAGACGTGTGACTGGTCCGGACCTGTGTGTGGGTGATCTGGTGTGGTTGTCCACTAAAAACATTAAATTGAGAGTGCCATCTTGGAAACTGGGTCCAAGATTTATTGGCCCGTACAAAATATCTGCGCTGATCAATCCAGTAGCATTTTGACTGGATCTTCCGCAGACTTGGAAGATCCATGATGTGTTCCATAGATCTTTATTGAAAAAATATGTGAGACCAGTGGAACCATCGCAATTTCCCCCTCCTCCTGTTCTGGTCGATGGGAATTTATAGTTCGAGATCTCCAGGATTCTTGATTCTAGAGTTCTTCGGGGTTCCCTTCAGTATCTGATACACTGGAGGGGATACGGCCCCGAGGAGAGGATGTGGGTTCCGGCACTGGAGGTCAACGCCAGCCGACTGGTTAGGGCTTTTCACAGAGCCCACCCGGATAAGGTTGGTCCAGGGTGCTCGGAGGTCACCCGTAGAAGGGGGGTACTGTCATGCCCGGCTCAGACTGTGTGCGGAGGTCTGTCAGAGTGGCAGCACGTGTCTAACCTTTTGTTTGTTTTGGAATCATGCTGGATCCGCCTTCCTTCAGGTGCTCTGGGTGGGGTCATTGGCTTAAATTGCCTTCAATCCCAGAGGGCCGTGCGGGTTATAGCTTTCAGTCTGGTCTTAGATTCAAGGAAGGAAGGATTGTCTGTTCCAGCTCAGATAAGTTTGATTTCTGTTTGTGTTGTTTGCGGTCTAGGCTATTTGTGTGTCTTCTGCCCCTTCTCCCCTTTCACCATCTCAGGGATTCTAGGGTGTTTGCAGTCCAGGCAAAAAAACACTTCATTCCTACCATTAAGGTCTGAATGTGGGCTTAGCAGCATAGGGAGAGAAGTCAGGGATGTGCTAGGAGGTGACCTGTCCCCAGCATCTAGCCTAGACACTTGTGTATTTGGTTGTCTGTGTATCTGAGTTCCTGTCCGTCGTGACACCCAGGTGAGGGCGCCCGATACCGTTATGATCCTTCCTCAGGTTCACCTATCGAAACCTTGTTATGACTTTTACTTCCTCTAGATAGTAAAGTTTGATCATCTTCTCAGCGGTCCGCCAGGGCCGTCGCCAACCCCCGGCGGGGCTGATTCGAGGACCTCACTAAACCATCCAATTGGTAGTAGTTACGGGCGGTGTGTACAAAGGGCAGGGACTTAATCAACGCTATCTTATGACCCACACTTACTGGGAATTCCTAGTTCATGGGAAATAATTGCAATCCCTGATCCCTATTACGAACGGGGTTCAGCGGGTTACCCTCACCTAATGGCGAAGGGTACACACACGTTGGTCCGTTCAGTGTAGTGCGCATGCAGCCCCTGACATCTAAGGGCATCACAGACCTGTTATTGCTCGATCTTGCGTGGCTGAACGCCACTTGTCACTCTAAGAAGTTGGACACGGACCTGCCGGGGATCGCCTAACTAGTTAGCATGGTGGGAGTCTTGTTCGTTATCGGAATTAACCAGACAAATTGCTCCACCAACTAAGAACGGCAATGCGCCACCACCCACATAATCAAGAAAGAGCTATCAATCGGTCAATCCTTTCCGTGTCCGGGCCGGGTGAGGTTTCACATGTTGATTCAAATTAAGCCACAGGCTCCACTGCTGGTAATACCCTTCCGTCAATTCCTTTAAGTTTCAGCTTTGCAACCATACTCCCCCCAGAACACAAAGACTTTGGTTTCCCGGAAGCTGCTCGACGGTTCATGGGAATAACACCACCGGATCGCCGGTCGGCATCTTTTATGGTCAGAACTACGACAGTATCTGATTGTCTTCGAACCTCCGACTTTTGTTCTTGATTACTGAAAACATTCTTGGCAAATGCTTTCATTTTGGTTCTCTTTGGTTCGTCTTGCGCCGGTGCAAGAATTTCACCTCTAGCAGCGCAATACGGATGCCCCAGGCCATCCCTCTTAATCATGACTCCAGTTCCCAAAACCAACAAAAAAGAACCAGAGTCCTATTCCATTATTCCTAGCTGAAGTATTCAGGCGACCCGGCCTGCTTTGAACACTCTAATTTTTTCAAAGTAAACGCTTCGGGCCCCCGGGACAATCAGTCAAGAGCATTGGGGAGGCGTCGACATGCAGGGGCTGGGACAGGCGGTATCTCACCTCGCGGCGGACCGCCAGCTCGATCCCAAGATCCAACTACGAGCTTTTTAACTGCAGCAACTTTAATATACGCTATTGGAGCTTGAACCCTTTTATTATAAAAATACAAAACATTACAATACAGCAAAACAAAAACCCTACTGGCCCAGCATCATTCACACTCTCATTATTACCACTAACCTAACTATAAGACCTAATGGAAACAAAAACCAAAAACCCTAACTGAAACTTACTTAGCTGACCTGGCTGTAAAACTCTACACCTAACAGAAAATAGACTACTCGTCATAATAGAAGATAGACTACTCGTCATAACAGAAAATAGCCAAACCTTGTCTTACATAATAAATTAAATCAAGGCAAACTTTGCCATACTTAATCAAAAACTATTTTTATATAGATATTGTGGGGATTTGCTCTGGTAGGCAGGGTAAGCGGACGCAGTACAGAGGCAAAAACAAGGTTGTAAATGAAAGTTCAGTGTTTATTCACACATAGAAAGAAAACAAGCCAAACGTAAGTGTTCAGTTTTGGTGCCTGTTCACACCACACAAAGTTCACAGTGCAAAAAGACTTCACCTGGTCAGCAGATGATTTTTCACCCACAGTCCACAGCAGGCTTTAGAGGCCTGTTTCCCCAGCCTATGGCTCTCACAAATAGAATCCTCAGTGTCTCAAACCACAGACTCCTCAGCTCTTCTGTCATGGAGGATAATCCACACCAGCTGAACGTGCTGGCTGGGCTTTTATATTCCAGCCAAAACCCGGCTTGGAATTGTGGGGGAACACCCACCCACCCTGCTCTTTGGCTGCTCCCAATAAGAACCGTCCTGGATCGGCTTTACAGCCATACTAACAGTTGAAGTGTCAGACTGCACTACAGAACTGACACTTCAGGAAAAAATCTGGTTCTTACCTCACAGAGGCCAGGAACCTCTGTGACACGTATCTTCCGTCAATGACAGCTCTTTGTTCCTTCTTACAATATATATGAGGAGGACTGCAGCCTCAGACACAAGGTGATAAAATTTTGGTTATCTCACCTGCCTCTTGCTGCTCCACTGTGCTGTGGTAATCTGTTCTGCTATTGAGGTTACGTATGTAATAGCTACTTCAGTTTATGTAAAATCCTGAGTTCCTAGAATCCCTATTTTGAGTTTGCTCTCCTGTGTTTGTGTTTCGTCTGCATGGTTTGTGTCAGGCACCTTCACAGTTAATGGTTAAGCAGAGCAAGAGATTTCCCCTGGCAGGGGTGGCTGCAGTTGTATTGCTGCTGGACCTGGACTGGGGCATCTGAACAAATCTCCCCTTAGGAGGTGGCAGATGGAGTAGCCCAGGGGGACTATGGTAAATATCTGCTGGACCTGGACTGGGGCATCTTAACAGATCTCCCCTTAAGAGGTGGCAGACCTGCTGGACCTGGACTGGGGCATCTTAACAGATCTCCCCTTAGGAGGCGGCAGACCTGCAGGACCTGGACTGGGGCATCTTAACAGATCTCCCCTTAGGAGGCGACAGGTGGATTAGTCTCGGCTGGTGGCCCAGACGTGGAAGCCAGAGTGTATATACTGCGTAGGGGTGAGCTCTGCTTGGGAGCGTGAAGTTGAAGGTGCCAGCTTCTGTCTTGGTTGCGTGTGTGAAGTGAGTGAGTAAATCCATGGGAATCTTAACTCTAGGAGTACTATGTCTGTGAAGGTTCTCATTCATACAGGTCATGGTATATCTGTAAAGAATAAATCAAGGCAACTGGACTTACTGTAGATTTCTCTAGGAGTACTTGTACGGTGGCACCCTGATTTAGGGAGGAAGCTAGTCTGGCAAAGATTCAGAAAGAGACATTGTGTGTATGTTATAAAGGATCATGGAAGTGAAGAAGTTGAAGATTACAGGATGTGAATATTTTAAATGGAGAATTTAATGCGTGGAAGTAAGTATGGGAAGCATTGTGTCTTGTGTGGATATGTGTCCCGCACCGTGTGTGTCTCTGTTGCCCGGTGATAATAGAGGGAGAGACAGGGGGTCGCAGCTGAAAGTGGGGAGTGACGTCATGACATTGAAATGTGTGATTGTGAGAACACAACAATACTAAGATATATTGGATATAATCAAAAGAAAATGTGCGTGAGGTACTGAGTGTGTGTGTATGGAGCACATATGTATGTTATTTGAATGTTAATAAGTTAAAACACTTGTGTGTGTAAAAGTATGAGAAACTGTTCTATATGTCTGTTCGACATTGAATGTTATGTCTGTGTGGACTGGGGATTTGACCTTGTGTGTTGCCAACTGGAAAACTGACTAGTAGAGGAAGGTCACGCAGCCAGGTTTACTGTGAGCGAAATCAGAGTTGTGCTGTGTGTGGCACTCTTCGTCCACAACACACGAGAGGATCATATTCTGTGTTGTCTGGATCCCTGTCCATCCCGACAGACACCCATGTTTTTGTCATTAGGATGACACAGGTGAGGGGGGAAAGTTAGACCAAGATTAGAAAACAGGCAATCCAGTACCTCCAGTATTGGCTGTGCTTTTAAACATTTAGCAGATTCAAGTCCGGTCCCAATGATATCCCTCACTCTGGGTGATGAAGAAGTTGTCCCGTTTTTGATTGATACTGGAGCAGCCAAGACAATTGTGCACAGCAAATATGGCCTCCCCTGACTTAATCTCCAGTCCTTGGGTAGAAGTGGATGGGAAAGTAGTACACTCCCCTTTTTAACAGAACCCATCTGTGTTAGATTTGCCCTTACCCAAGAAGTACTTGCCCGGTTGCTGGTCAGTAATAACGCCCCATGTTGCCTCCTGGGTACAGACTTGCTTGCAAAAGTACGTGCCAGAATCTCATAACATGAGCATGGCACTGTGAAGCTCACAGGTGCCCTCAATGTCCAGGAACTTTGTTTATTAGCCGTAAGTTATAAAACTCGCTGGTCCATCTTTTTGTCCATACTCCTGGAAGATGAGAAGGACCCATCTGTGGGCTATTGGACCCACGGATGTTGGCAAGCTCCCAGTTCCTCTTGTGGAAGTGGTGATGAAACCTGGTGTCCCACTTCCCAGGAAGATGCAGTATCTCTTGAGTATGGCACAGTCAGATGCCATATAGCTTGCTGCATTATAGCTTGCTGTATTCTAAAAGTGCATCTGAGATATTCAGGAGATACTCAGGAGGTAATCTGGAGGTGGATACAATCTAAAAAAGTAAGATATGTTTGTTTAAGATCTTTCCCCTCTTTAAAATGGCAGACCTGGTTCTGTGCAGGAATTGTTCTGCTTATAGTTTAGGTTCCATTCTTTGGAGGTTTGGATACCCTCTGATCTGTAGACAGCTCTCCATAATGCAGCAGAAAATTTCCTTTTTGAAATCTGAGATTTGTAAATTAACTGTTAAACAAACTCAGGCTGGGAATGTTGCAATGCCACTGCCACAGAGGCCCCATAGAAATGGAAGATGGGTTACTGCAGGTTCTGGTAGACTGAGAGTTGCTGATAGAAGATAAAGAACTAGCCGACTGCCTCAATGAATATTTCTGTTCAGTTTTTACAAAGGAAAATGAAGGAAAAGGACCTCAGTTAGGAAGGAAGACTAATGAATCTTTAGATGCATGTGTCTTTACAGAGGAAGAGGTTCTAAGTCAGCTGTCTAAAATGAATACAAATAAGTCACAGGGGCTGATGGGATACTCCCAAAGCTATTAAAAGAGCTTAGCGGTGAACTAGCAAAACTATTAAAAGATTTATTTAACCAATCACTGGTAACAGGAGTCGTCCAAGAAGATTGGAAATTAGCAAATGTTGTGCCCATGTCACGACCATGGTCATGGTCGTGACTCCCCCGCATGCAGTTGCCTGCGGTTTGGTCTTATTGTTCAACCACTGGTGAGTGCTGTTAATATGTTGCCTCACGTGTGGTTGCCGCTGATGTTTTGGCAGTATAGCTGCCTGAGCGGTTGCTAGGCAGCTTGCTGTCAAGTGCATGCGGTTGCACCTGGCTTGGTGTGTTTGTATGTGTGCACTTTCCCGGTTTGTTGTGCACAAGGTTTTGTATGTGTGTATTGTGACACTTTTCGTCACCTGCGGTTGCCCGTGGCAACGTGTGGTTTGTGTACATGTGGTGGCAGTGCCTCGGCCTTCTGGCTGTTTCCTAGGACATGGTTGCCACGCATGTCGTTGCCTGCTGTAACAGCTGCAGTGTAATGTTTGTTTGGACACTTTCCCTTTTAGTGGCAGTCTTCCCTTGCCTGGTGTAGGAAGGGTTAACTCCCTTCTTTGTGTGTGAACACTGGGTGTGTCTGTGTCTGTGTGTGGCCACTTGGGGCTATTTAGCTCTTGCTGGATGCCAGACTCTGAGGGGTACTTCAGCCATGGTTTGCTGGAGTCATCCTCCTTGTATTATACCATCTTCCAGTGAGGGCCACTGTTGTGGTCATAAATCCTATGTATGATGTCAAGTTGATGTGTTTTCCTTTCTGTGTTTATTACAGCTATGGGTGTACTGGTTACCTGTGTGTTTTGTGGTGTGCTCTCTCCTTGGTGTTTGTGTGTACAGCAATACTGGTGCATGGGTTCCAGTCAGCAAGGCTGTGGCAGGTAGGTTTGGAACTAGTGTTTTTCACCTGCCATATCCATATGTCTGTATGTGTTTCCCCTTCCTTGCAGCTTGGCCAGTGAGACTCCTGTTCCTACGTGTCCGGGAGGAAGAGGTCGTCTTACCCCGCTCCTAGTTCAGGGCCACCCTGAGGGCTAGTAGGGACCCCAAGGTACCGGAGTATGAGCCCTCCTACCATCAGGGTCGGCTCATACAGCTAGGAGTCAGGGTCAGAGTTAGGGACACTGTAGGAGGTGACCTGCTCCCTAATTCTGTCGTCCTGGTCGAGCAGCGACCGAACATCTTCTGGCCTCAGCCGTGACAGCCCATTCACAAGAGAGGTAGTAGGGAGGAATCGGGCAACTATAGGCCAGTAAGCCTGACATCAATAGTGGGGAAATTAATGGAAACCATACTTAAGGAGAGGATTGTGGAACATCTAAAATCCCATGAATTGAAAGATGAAAAACAGCATGGGTTTACTTCAGGGAGATCATGTCAAACTAATTTTATTGATTTTTTTGATTGGGTGACTAAAATAATAGATGGCGGAGGTGCAGTAGATATCGCTTATCTAGACTTTAGTAAGGCTTTTGATACTGTCCCACATAGAAGGCTTATCAATAAATTGCAGTCTTTGGGCTTGGACTCCCATATTGTTGAATGGATTAGGCAGTGGCTGAGGGACAGACAACAGAGGGTTGTAGTCAATGGAGTATATTCAGACCAAGGTCTTGTTACCAGTGGGGTACCTCAGGGATCTGTTCTGGGACCCATATTGTTTAATATCTTTATCAGCGAAATTGCAGAAGGCCTCGATGGTAAGGTGTGTCTTTTTGCTGATGACACAAAGATTTGTAACAGGGTTGATGTTCCCGGAGGGATACACCAAATGGAAAAGGATTTAGGAAAACTAGAAGAATGGTCAAAAATCTGGCAACTAAAAATTAATGTTGATAAGTGCAAGATAATGCACCTGGGGCATAAAAACCCAAGAGCAGAATATAAGATCAGTGATACAGTCCTAACCTCAGTATCTGAGGAAAGGGATTTAGGGGTCATTATTTCAGAAGACTTAAAGGTAGACAGACAATGTCATAGAGCAGCAGGAAATGCTAGCAGAATACTTAGATGTATAGGGAGAGGCATTACCAGTAGAAAGAGGGAGGTGCTCATGCCGCTCTACAGAGCACTAGTGAGACCT
Organism: Bufo bufo; assembly: GCF_905171765.1. Lineage (NCBI taxonomy): Eukaryota > Metazoa > Chordata > Amphibia > Anura > Bufonidae > Bufo > Bufo bufo. Next base: position 119,908,066 of record NC_053395.1, on the reverse strand, counting down.
CATTTGGAGTATTGTGCTCCAGAAGGATATTGATACTTTGGAGACAGTTCAGAGAAGAGCTACTAAACTAGTACATGGATTGCAGGATAAAACTTACCAGGAAAGATTAAAGGACATTAACATGTATAGCTTGGAAGAAAGATGAGACAGAAGGGATATGATAGAAACTTTTAAATACATAAAGGGAATCAACAAGGTAAAAGAGGAAAGAATATTTAAAAGAATAAAAACTGCTACAAGAGGACATAGTTTAAAATTAGAGGGGCAAAGGTTTAAAAGTAATATCAGGAAGTATTACTTTACTGAGAGAGTAGTGGATGCATGGAATAGCCTTCCTGCAGAAGTGGTAGCTGCAAATACAGTGAAGGAGTTTAAGCATACATGGGATAGGCATACGGCCATCCTTCATATAAGATAGGGCCAGGGGCTATTCATAGTATTCAGTATATTGGGCAGACTAGATGGGCCAAATGGTTCTTATCTGCTGACACATTCTATGTTTCTATATCTCAAACAGTCCGAGACTTTTTGAAAAAGGCAGTATCAAGGATATTGTATCCCCTTCTATCACTCTTTTGTACCCTGTGAAAAGAAAAGTGAGAAGGGCAAACCAACCCAATACCAGATGGTACATGACCTACGTGCTGTCAATGAAGCAGCAGTTTGTAACAGCCCCATTGTGCCCAATACACACCTTGTTGTCTCAGGTTCCCACTACCCCTACCCACTCCACTGTGATTGATTTGACAAATGTTTTCTTTTGAGTACCACTACATCAAGACAGTTGGTATTTGTTTGCCTTCACACATGAGGGTAAACAGTATACCTGGGTGGTGCTGCCACAGGGAGCCTAGAATTCACCTAGTATGTGTACTGCAACCATGTCACTCTTGTCCTTTTTTACAACATGGCTGCAAGTGAGAGAAAAAATTTCAGTTTTATTGCATTGCTGATGACTTCCTGGGGTGAAACATATCATCCGTGAATGTAAGAAGACTGTGGAGGACATCAATGTGACGAAACCAACCTTGCCACTGGGTGGTGGAGAAGCCTGGCTACCAGCCTCTTGCCCCAGGATTATGGCCCCTCTCATCAGCCAGGCTTCCTTTGTTCACAAAGGACTTTTACTAACTTTTGAACCCCTGGTCTAATTCGTGCCATTTTGGGATATGTTAAATGTCTATGTGTACTGTAAAGGGTGGTACATTGTATATTTGAGTAGTGATGTCTGTCCTATTGTCCCCACGTGTGTATTGGCGATTTCCCTTTGTCCTGAGAGATAATTGACTTACACCTCAGTTGTCTCCAGGACAGAAGACACTGTGTATTCTCCTGCCTGTGATACAATTGCATCAACCCATTGTTTAAGGTAATTGTATCACAGGCAGAGGGGAGGATTTTGTGTGGGAGTGTCTGAGTGTATTGTACGTGTTTATTGGTTGTTTTTTTTACAAAACCCTGTGGGTGGTAACCTTGTTGGAAAATGTGTATAAGTCAATGCTTGTGTGTTCAATAAAGAGTTCTTGTTTTACCCTTCACCATGTTGCGGCTGGTGTTTGGGTAACTGATAGACACTGGGGATTGCTACACGCTAAAGATTTGCTATACTCCCCTGGCTATACTATTAGCTCTTGAAAGAGCTGTTCCTGCTCTCTTGATTTAGGAGAGGTTCACCCACTGGAGCCTGGAGCCTTGTCGTAGGCCCAGGGTGGGTAGGAGACGGTGAGACCCCAACCAAGCTTCGGCGGTTCGTAGGGTCTGCAGTGCTTACGGTGTCAAGTGGAGTGCTTGGAGTTCTCGGGAAGCACTAGGAGCATCATTCGACAGAGGTACCCAGTCGGGGTGCTAGGAGATTCATTACAATCCCTTTGCCCAGAAACATGAATGCACTGAGGACATCATTTTTAGGCTCTGTTTCTTATTGCAGACCGTGGATACGCATGTTTGATGCAGTTTTCTTTATAATTATTTGTCTTTTAGTCCTTTCCACCTTACAGATGAGGTGGTAGATGCCTTTTATGCCTAAATATGACCAGTTGCTCTCCCCACATGGGGCCTATCAGATTACCACATTTAGATTCTATTATACAGAAGTGATTGGCCATGCCTCAGCTGTCCTCACCCAACTGCATGGCCAGCAGCAACAACGCCCTGTGGCATATTATATAGCCAGACTTGACCCTGTGGTCAGAGGTGCCCCTTTCTGCATCAGAGCTGTAGCAGTTGTACAAGCCATGCTTGATAAAGGTTCTGAGATAGTCCTGAACCACAAAGTGACAGTCATATTACGTCTATCCTCATGAAAGTACAACCCAAGAACCTTTTTGTTGCCTGCAGAGTTAGATCTGATAACTTACAAAGTGTGTGGTTTAACTCTGCTAAATCCTTATGTGCCGGAAGAAGGCCACAGTCTGGTTCATACTGAACCTCGGTATATCTCTGCTTGCTGATTTGAATGTTCATATTCATCCTGACTAAGCATAAGCAAATTGGTTCAACTTCTCACATAATTTTATAGGGCTTAGAAAAGGCATCTGCCCATCCGACTCAGCTTAGGAATTCAGTCCAAATTTCTCAAAAAGGCAAGAGAAAGACAACGACTAGTACACAAATGTATGTTTCTCAACGGTATATATATGTGTTTTAGTTCTCCAAAAAGTTACTAAATTAACAGTTAATAACTGATCCCGACCAAATGCTTATTGTGTTGATTTCTGAACCTACTACTGACACATAGCATCATGTGATGGACTTTCATTCTAGATTGTATTACCTTTCTTGGTTTCTCACAATTGACACTGTTACAGACGATCATGATGTATCACAAACTTATTTACTGAAGCTTATAGATCAAGTGTTTTAAGTACTGTCATGGATTCATCATGTTGATTATTTGTCCTAACTACTAATATATGGGACCATTCTAGATAATATTATCTTTATAGAATTGTTTCTCTACCACAGAATTCCAGCTATTGTAACTTTTACCATCAATCTATTCATCAAAATATTGTGCTTATCAGGGATATTATTGTGTTGATGTAGGATCATCCACTTTATTTGATTAATGTAATGTGTTTTTGTTGGCAAAGGGTATTCATATGACATCTGAAATGTTCAAAGTTGTAATATTTTGGATCCAGCCACCCTGTTGCCTCTGGAGCAAGGGGGGAGGGAAGAGTTAGGACACTTAAACTTTTCTTCCAGACTTCCAGATCCAGAGGAAGAGGCTCATGACTGTTTGCAGATAAATGTCACAAGGGACAGCGGGATTTGGTAAATCAGCTATTAGATAATCCATATCATGTGCTCTTTGTGGATGGATCAAGGTAGGATGGCAGTTACTACACAGGTTGGGCAGTGGTGATTAAACATGACACTAAAAAGCAGAGTCCTTACCACCACACATGTGTGCCCAAGAAGCAGAGCTAAGGGCTCTGGAGATGGCTTGTAGATATGCAGATGGCAAAGCAGCCAACATTTACGCTGATTCCAGGTACAGCCCATGACTATGGGCCCATTTGGAAAGCCAGAGACTTCCTGACCGCTTCAGGTAAACCCATCAAAATGGGGAAGCAGTGAGGACTCTTATAGAAGCCCTCATGTCGCCAAATTGAGTGGCGGTGATAAAAACAAAGGTTACTGTAAAACAGACTCAGAGGAGGCAAAGGGAAAAGTCAAGGCAGATCAGGCGGCAAAAATGGCTGCCAAATTGCCTAGGCAGACCCTTGCCTTAAGTGGCCACAGCTGAGGTCCCTGAAATAACTCCTCCTATCTCGCTGGAAGTTCTTAATACCTTAAAGAACCAGGTGGGGAAGGAGGAAAGGGACCGGTAGATGAAAAGGAAGGGGGGGGTATACGAATGAGGAAGGCCTAACACAGTTCCAAGCGAAACTCTGCCTTCCCAGGTCCCTCTAATGCACAATGGCACAGGCAACCCATGGGGTGATGCACCAGTCAGAATCTGCTGTGTGTGATTTAGTACATGGTACGCCCCAGGGTTCAGCACTGTAGCAGTTAGATATACTCAAGGATGTATGATTTTTGCCCAGAACAACGTGAGACAAGGTGGTTAAGGTACCCCGGAAACACACGTCTTGCCCTTTTTATCTGTTTCAACACTTGCAGACTACCCTTAACTACCCAAGGTAGGCATGTATGAGTATGTATTGGTGTGTGATGACTTGTTTTGAGGTTGGCCAGAAGCATACCTGGTAGCTAAGACCACAGCAAAGAAGATTATGGCCGAAGTTGTATGTAGGTATGGGGTACCTGAGACCATTGAAAGTGACACAGGTGTTCACTTACCAGGTGAAGTGATGCAGAAGATAATGAAGGTTTTGGGTATAGAACAGGCCTTACATGCTTCGTACCATCCACAAAGCAGTGGTAGAGTAGGGAATAAAGGAACTGAACGGGACACTGAAGGTAAAAATTAAAAGAGCCATGGCAGAGACTGGTAAGCCATGAACAGAGTGCCTACTGGTAGCCGTATTTTCAGTAAGGTATACCCCTAACCGTGAGACAGGCCTTAGTCCCTATAAGGTCCTTTGTGGGTCAGGCCCTAGGACAGGATTGAATTTCCCACAGTGGCTCCAGATGCAATATGGTTGTCTGACAGATTATGTGATCAGTTTGCACAAGCATTCGAGTAAAATACATTCTCGAGTTTTTGCTTCATTTCCAGATGTTGATAAAGCACCAGGAACCCACCCACTTGTGTCTGGAGGTGGTGGTAAAAAGACACGTTAGAAAAGTCCTGTCCTCAAATCCTGGTTCGATGGTCCATTCCAAGTGTTCTTGACCACAAGCACATCAGTGAAGCTTGAAGGAAAGCCTAATTCGAGTCATTTCAAGAAAGTATTGAGTCGGGGGACTTGAAAGGATGTTTCTTGTTCCCCCTTGTGTGACTGCTGATCCTGACTAAAAGAATATGGATTCTTATTGAGATAGTAAAAATAGGTTTCTGGGGTGGGGAAGAGGTGTGCAAAAGGAAGAACAAAGTTGTTACAGTCCGATACTTTTATGTCACAGTCGTTACCTCTGGCTGTGACCTTCCGTCCTTGCTCCTCGCTGAAGTTTCGTTTCTGTGTGTTATTTGTGGTTCTGTATGGGTTAACTCCCCTGTGTTCCTATTAGGAGTTAATCCTCTCTGTCTGCTCCATGGGTGTGGCCTCTTTGCTGCACCCATGGAACCTGTATATAAGGCTGAGGTTTCCTCAGTTCTGGGTCAGCTCTCCTGGTGTGTGTTGTCTTGTCCTGCTCCTGTTTGTACTCTCTCTCCCATGCTGCTGACCCATGGGATCCGTGTCTGTCTGTGCTCTGTGGGTTACCCTACTTGTTCATTGACGTCCTCTTTCCTGTCTTTCTGTTATCTGTTCTGCCAGTTATGTTTTAGTTACCTTGTGTGTATTCATATGTCTCTGTTCAGCAAGCCCTTGCTGCACCTTTCTTTGCAGCAGAGTGGTATGTGCAAGGCCATGCAGTTTACTACTGGTGGAGCAAGTCCTTCTCTGCTTATTGCCACTCCTAGTCCCTTGCGTGAACTCCTGCTTGTATTTTTAGTTACCTTGTGTGTATTCATAGGTCTCTGTTCAGCAAGCCCTTGCTGCAGCGTGCCTAGCTGCAGAGTGCTATGCGCAAGGCCACGCAGTATACCACTGGTGGAGCTAGTCCTTCTCTGCTCATTGTCACTCCTGTTTCCTTGCTATGTATTTCTGCTTGTGTTATTAGTTGCCCTGTTTTGTATTTGCCTGTCTGTTATGTTTGCCTATGTGCCGTCGGTACCTTCTGGTACCTGTTGTCCATTCGTTCCTGCTGTCACTGTCTAGTTCACGCTCCAGAGTGGACCCTGGCAACTTCCTGCGGCAAAGCCTAACCCTACCTTCTGGGGCCCTAGTGAATACCAGGAGTTGCTTAGTCACGCCCCTCTGGAGTATTACTAGACAGTGGCGCAGTGGGGGTTTTCTCCCACTGTGCTGACGGTACATAGAGCTCATGTTTTGTCTGTGCTGCCTTCCCTGTTTTTTGTTTGTGCAATAAACTCTTGTGTGTCTGTACCTGATTTCCGTTTGTTTATTGCTTGACGACGCGGTGGTCTCTCCTGGGACCTCCAACTCGTGACATTCTAGCCCAGTGACCCATTAATAGTATAGCCCAAAGACTCCCAGTATTGATAGTTCTTATGTGCACACTAATCAATGACCAGGTCATGAATGCCCTAAAAAGGACTTACTTCCTATTCCTGAATTGTATCTTTAATTCTGCTATTTGTGTTAATTGTTTGATGTGTCATCCCCTGCATTAGAAGGTTTTTGTTCAAAGTTGTAGCTGAGGCTACCTCGGAGATGCTCATAGGAGACCTCCATAAGGATGGGAGACAAAGTCCACTTAGCTCTGTTGGTCCCCCTTCCTGCTTACAAGGCGACCTGGAGATCATCGACCATAGGGACTGACATCTGACTTTCCTATGCTAAGTCCAGTGTCATGGGAGGCTATACACTAGGCTAGGTTGTCATGGAAGCTGGCGGAGAGGATTCGAAGCATGGGGACAGATGTGCTAGGCTTTTGTTAGGGGAAGAATGAGGTCCAAGGGGGGACTGATAGAGATGTGGACTACATTCTTTGAATTCAGCTAAGAAAGCTCCCACATACTTTAGCTCTCAGACAACACCTTATCTTTTCCAGAGCCCAAAGGTTCCATCCTACCGAAGAGGACACACCTCCTTGCTGCGTCATATATGCTTTTATGTTGTTAGTACAGACTCCATTACAAGATGGCTGCTATAGCTAGATATTTACATACCAGAGCTAGCAAAACAATGCACACTGCGCAGAAGCCAAGTCTTATCTCTTTTCTAATTTTCATATTTCAGCCAATGTAACAATGCCACATGCCTCAGGGGGAATGCCTCTCTGATGTCTATATAAACTGCTGTACTTCCTGTAATAAACAAAAATTTGCTTTGACTCCATGTTGTGTGTCATAGTTATTTTATTCCGTGTATGTAAAACCCTTGGGTTACTATTAATTTGAAGCAGTAGAGCAAACCTAATCAGCCCAGATTGAGGGCATCTTTAACACTATCACAAAGATCCAGCCATATGGATGTATCAAGGCAAAGATGTCAGTTGCCTTAAAACCCATCCCAAGCAGGAGCTCCGCCACCCTCTTTCTAGTAGGGCACGCTTCATCGCCTCTCCACTTGAGACAGACCACATTCCGTCTGACTCCAGGGCCAGTTGTGGGTAAAGACCAGGTGGTCTCTTCCCCGCTTCCCTCTCGGAAGGCTCGCAGGCCATGCCTGTCTTTCCAGAAGAATAGATCCACCTGCTTCCCCTCTACTGTGATGGTGCCCTCCCCCTTTTTGAGGGCCTCTAGGAGTCGCCGCTGCAAGTCACCATCTCTAGACTTTGAGAGCAAGGAAGCCAACGAAGACAGCCCTCCCCCCTATGGCCACAGCCACGCAGGCAAAACTTCTACCAGGTACCATGGATGCAGGAGGGGCAATGGGCTGCCCCCCCACCTATTCTATCTACAGAAGGTGCTACCCCAGACCCTTCTGAAGGGGCTACATGAGGCGTGCCAGACACTTTTACACCCCCCCCCCACACACTTTCATCCCCCCATCAGGGTTCCGGGCAACACCTCTCACCACATTACTGACATTTTATGTAGCCACTTCCACCTTATCTCCCCCCCCCCTCAAACACACAGCTGGGCCAGAGGGGATTTTTTTTTATTTGAGTTGACCTCAGCAACTTTTGCAGCTGCCTCATCGGTCACTTTTTCAGCATTGACTTGTGCCACGGCCACCACCTCCTCCGCCTCCCCTTCACTTGAGGAGGACAGAAAAGATGTGGCCAAGATAGAAACTGGATTTTTCTTTGCTGGCGATACCTTTTTTCCAGCTGATGATTTGCAGGAATCTTCAGATTGGCGCTCTGTGGAACTACTGTTCCCAGTAGCGCCGACCCCGGATGCTGTGGCAGCCAAGATCCCACCAACTCCTCCCCCTCCTGCAGACACACTCATAGGAACGCCTGCGGACGTGTCCACAGACACTCCCACCACCCCTGCTCCACCGCCGACATGCTAACACAGGCAGGAGGGACAGCGGAAGGCAGAGGGGCAGCCGAGCTTACAGGGGAAGAGGGGAAGAGATCCCGGCAGAGACCTTGACAGGAGGGGCGGTGGCAGCCACGTCACACCGCTGCACTTCCACTGAGCACTTCTCCAGCGCTCTTGGGGCCATGGTTGTGGGAGGGGCCACCCGATGTTCAGCCACACCCCTCCTGTCCTCCATAGGAGCCTTCCTGTCAGGCCTCTCGGCTGGCTCCATCTCCTTGCCGCCCCTACTACTGCAAGTAAGGACGGCGTCCTGCGCCATCTTGCCCACCATTATCTCCCCGCTCCTATGCACCAACCCCACAGCAGGGATCGGGCCAGGGAGGATAGCGGGGTCTGCACCTTGAACAGACTTTTCAGCCGGTCAAGAGCGCAGTTGGTGGGACACATATACATATCTCACCTCGACTTGTTCTTTACTTTTCTTCTTCTTGCGCCACATTTTTCCCACTGGCTCGTCTTCCTCTGGCAGCTCGTCACCAAACAGCAAACTATCCTCATGGATTGGAGGGGATTCTAGGTATTTTATTTGCTTCATTAATTGTCCACCTACCCCACTGGTGTGAGTGTCTTCTCCGTTTTGCTCTTCTCCGAATTCCTCATCAGAACTCGTGGGGGGGCAGACAGACCTGCAGGTATTCCTGTGTTCATAGCCTGCCCCCCCAGGTCAGGCACTGATTCCTTCTTCATGACTGAGGACTTGGCCTTTTGACTTTTTCCTGTCATTTCCATAAATCTGTCATCATTTCTCAACTTCTCCTGAAAGGGCCCGCTATGTTTTAATATGGCCGCTTTCCTTTCTTCCTTACTTTTCATGATGTTTTTAATTTCTTTAATCTTCTCTGAAATCTCCGGTCTTCTTCATCTTGAGGCCCAGTCTGCTTTATTTCTTTCGAGCTGCAATTCAATTCTTAGTTTTTTCAAGTCCTTCCCTGCATCTTCGTACTCTCGAAGGTAGGCCATGATGCGGGAGCTAGAAGCGGTGACAAGCTCCTGGGGCCTCATAATACCCCAGTAAGCCTCCACTGCACACGGACCACCTCCATGAGCACTCTGCATTTCCTCCTAAGGGTTACCGTCCACCTTCATGGACTTTCTGGAGATGTTCAGGTAGCCACGGCTATCCTAACTCCCAGGGGCTGCAGGGGTCACTTCAACGAGACCCCTGCTAGATCGTCTTATGCCTGGGATGGCTGATGTGCCAAGGCTGGTAGTTTGCCTCCCCTACCCCCTGCCGGCCTACTCCAGGAGATCGGATCCTGAGCCCTGGCTGAATGCATGGCCCAGGGACCCACCACCTTCCAGGGAAGAGGCAGGCCCTGGGCTGGGAAGATAAAACACCCCTTAGTCTGTGGAAAATGCATGAACACATGGGAGCTCCTCATACACACCTCCAATCACCGCGGCTGCTGGCACCAGACTTGCTCTCCAATAGATCCTCATTAAAGGATTTAAAGTGTACTCCATTCCAATCACAGGGCCTCGAAAGAGTCTGGTATTGTTATTTTTCGTGATTACCTCCCCGAGTCAGGAATGGGTAATTTTCGCCCCTGCTGCCTTTCTTTGGATGTGGTAGCCGTTTCTTAGGCTCCCTCTCCGGTATAGAACCCTGATTCCCCATTACCCGTGGTCACCATAGTAGGCGCAGAAAGTACCATCGAAAGTTGATAGGGCAGACATCCGAATGGATTGTCGCCGTCATGGGGACATGCGATCGGGCCGAGGTTATCTATCCATTCTATCTTGCACGCTGGTACTTCCGCTACTCTGGAGTCTCCATTACATCATGATGGACATCTGCTTGAAGGTCTCTTGCTGTAACAAATATTCATCCCTGGGGGCAAGCAAGTAACCGGCTGTGATGGCCGAGACTAGCATCATCTAGTTGCTTAATGGCGTTAAATAAATAGTCTCTCCCGTATATAGATGACAGTGTGGGCGTATGTAATTATCATACTGCATATTCACATTTTTGATCGCTCATTGTTGTGCAGTATGATACCTGCACGGGGAACTGCCTTTAATTATAACATGCATGTACACTTTAACGCCTTAGGTGCCATTACTGTGTTGTAGCTGTTGGACGTTGTGCACTGTGGGGAAACACCCCATGACACTTACGTTCTGTGCATTATCCATTGATATTTTGCATTAGCTTTATGTCTCTATCGGATGATTACTAGACCTGGCCTTGATTCCTTCATTTGAGGAAGTATGATACATATGTGACAGCTTGATATTTATATTTATAATCAGCATATAATCAGCTCAGAGAGAACATTGGGTCTCAAACAGTCACACACAGTATATACAGTTGTAAGAAAAAGTATGTGAACCCTTTGGAATGATATGGATTTCTGCACAAATTGGTCATAAAATGTGATCTGATCTTCATCTAAATCACAACAATAGACAATCAGTCGGCTTAAACTAATAACACACAAAGAATTAAATGTTACCATGTTTTTATTAAACACACCATGTAAACATTCACAGTTCAGGTGGAAAAAGTATGTGAACCCCTAGACTAATGACATCTCCAAGAGCTAATTGGAGTGAAGTGTCAGCCAACTGGAGTCCATTCAATGAGATAAGATTGTAGGTGTTGGTTACAGCTGCCCTGCCCTATAAAAAAAACGCACACCAGTTCTGTGTTTGCTTTTCACAAGAAGCATTGCCTGATGTGAATGATGCCTCGCACAAAACAGCTCTCAGAAGACCTACGATTAGGTAACTTGCAAAAAACTGGAAAGGGTTAGAAAAGTATCTCCAAAAGCCTTGCTGTTCATCAGTTCACGGTAAGACAAATTATCTATAAATGGAGAAAGGTCAGCACTGCTGCTACTCTCCCTAAGAGTGGCCGTCCTGTAAAGATCACTGCAAGAGCACAGCGCAGACTGCTCAATGAGGTGAAGAAGAATCCTAGAGTGTCAGCTAAAGACTTACAAAAGTCTCTGGCATATGCTAACATCCCTGTTAGCGAATGTACGATACTTAAACACTAAACAAGAATGGATTTCATGGGAGGATACCACAGAGGAAACCACTGCTGTACAAAAAAAACATTGCTGCACATTTACAGTTTGCACAAGAGCACAACATGTTCCACAGCAGTACTGGCGAAATATTCTGTGGACAGATGAAACCTAATTTGAGTTGTTTGGAAGAAAAACACACAACACTATGTGTGGAGAAAAAGAGGCACAACACACCAACATCAAAACCTCATCCCAACTGTGAAGTATGGTGGTGGGTGCATCATGGTTTGGGGCTGCTTTGCTGCGTCAGGGCCTGGACGGATTGCTATCATCAAAGGAAAAATGAATTCCCAAGTTTATCAAGACATTTTGCAGGAGAACTTAAGGCCATCTGTCCACCAGCTGAAGCTCAACAGAAGATGGGTGTTGCAACAGGACAACGACCCAAAGCATAGAAGTAAATCAACAACAAAATGGCTTAAACGGGGGGGCGGAGTCTGCGCCAGACGCTGATGGTAGTGTGAAGCACAGCTCCGCTTCAAGCTAAACCCTCACAGCGTACTTAAGCCTTAAAAGAAGGATCCAAAATGGTCAAGATAAGTGGCTCTAAAGTTGCTGACCCATCCCTTTCCATCTAAAAACAATATTCAAGCGGGAGAGATGGAGAAATTTATCAAGAAAGTGGCGACCGCTTACATTGCTAGAGACTCCAAGATGGCGCCCGGAACTCCGAAAGCTATCGGACATAAACCTTGTGCCGCTGAAGCTTCGGGTAAAGGTAGGCATGATTCCCCTGAACCTGAGGGCCTCCCAATATCTAGAGCCTTCCTAAAAGATACCCTGGCAGAAGCGCTATACCCCTTGAGCCAAGAACTAACCCTGTGCGCCATGTGGGGAGAAGAGGGGTGGCCCTTGAAGAAACCCAAGCTACCGCCATCCAACATCAGAGCACTGTCTCTACAAGCCTAACCAAATGTCAGGCCCACCTAACCGCTATATATTTAGCAATTCAAGACCAAGAGAATCGGGGCATACGCAACAACTTGCTATTTAGGGGAATCCCTGAAGAAATCGCTGCTGATGATATTCCTGACACAGTCGTCCAAATATGCCTTTCTCTCCTTGGCCCTGACTCTGCACATGAAGTTCTCCTGGAAAGGGCCCACAGAGCTCTCAGAGCTAAACCTCAACAAGGCGAACCACCTAGAGATGTAATATGCAAGTTTCTGCACTATCCTGTTAAAGAAGCCATCTTAAATTGTGCTAGGACCACCCCAAATATTTTATGGGAAGACAACCAAATTTCTGTTTTTCAAGACCTTGCACAGTCAACATTGAAAAAAAGAAGAGCTTTAAAGTCCCTTACTGATTGGCTTCATGCCCAGAAAATAATTTACAGATGGAACTTTCCATTTGGCCTTTCCTTTCTACATGAAGGCCGACGTGTTAATATCTCTTCTTTCTGCGACCTAGACAAGGTTTATGACAAGCTCAAGATTTTTCTCTTTAGATTGAAAATTGGGACCCTGTTCTGGACCTTGCCATTCTCCCTGATCTTCCCCTGATTACACCATGGGAGACCCCCAAGATCCCGAAGTCGCTCCAAAAGAGCCAACTCCTCTTCCACTCCAAGAAGAATCTCTCTGTAAGACTAAGGCTAGAGGAAGTGTCCAGCTGGTCTTCAATCCATACAAGGAACTTTGTGCTTTCACATAAGTATCGCTCTTATTCTCAAATGTTCCTTATTTTGGAATCTCAAGATGTCACTCCATGTCTAACAGCCAAACGGGCCACCTGGTTGCCTCCCCCTCCCCTGTTTCCCGCCGGGGGGGTGGTCACCCAGGTTTGCTCCGTTACCCTTCACCCTTTAGCTTCATGAGGGTGCTACAAATTGTCACAATTCAGCCCTGTAATTTATCAGAGCTCTCAGGCTCTGACAGTTCTCAGTTTGTCCTCCTTAGCGGAGGCTATCTTGTTAGTTCTTTTCTTATTGTTTTTGTTCTTTTCTTTTTTTCATTACCAGGACCGAACATCTTAACATGCCCAGTACCTACTTGGGATGGGACCCCCTGCTGGATCCCGCTGCTCCACCCCGGAGAGTTAAGTATATCAATGCAACACACCTACACAGAACAATACTTAACAGTGATACTGAGGATGTACTTCTCTGTTTTCTATGGGAGAGATGGCTAACATTATAGTATCATCCTTTAATGTTAAAGGCCTTAACTCCCCTTCAAAGCGGAGCAAGATTTTCTCTTATCTAAAAAAAGAAAATTGCTCTATTATTATGCTTCAAGAGACCCATTTAAAATTTAATAAGTACCCCAACCTTAAGCATTCTATATTCCCATACTGGTATCACTGTGGTTACGACTCTGCGGCATCCAGGGACGTGAGCATCGGGATCAGGAGGGATGTTCCTTTTTCCTATATCTCATATACTCAAGACACTGAAGATAGATATGTCCTACTTAAGGGCAATATTGAAACCAGATCTACACTTTTGTTAATCTTTACGCTCCCAACACTAATCAGATATCTTGGTTATTGCCCACTCTGTCTATATTGGAGCCAATATTGGAGGGTGTGGTGGTGCTCGGAGGTGATCTAAATTTTACTCTAGAACAGGGATGCTCAACCTGCAGCCCTCCAGCTGTTGTAAAACTACAACTCCCATCATGCTCGGCTGTAGGCGGATAGCTGTAGGCTTTCCGGGCAAGCTGGGAGTTGTAGTTTTGCAACAGCTGGAGGGCTGCAGGTTGAGCATCCCTGTTCTAGAGTAAGATTTAGATCACCTCCGAGCACCACCACACCCTCCAATATTGGCTCCAATATAGACAGAGTGGGCAATAACCAAGATATCTGATTAGTGTTGGGAGCGTAAAGATTAACAAAAGTGAGCATCCCTGCTCTAGAACCTTCAGTAGACTCATCAACAAAGAAATCCGCTATATCTACTAAAGCTCTTAACAGCCTTAAAAAAAAGCTTCACTCCCACTCATTACATGATGTATGGAGATTGAAGAATCCCTTTTATTCTAACATTTATGGCTCCTATCAGAGACTTGATTATTTCTTTATTTCTAAGGAGCACCTAGTGTTCTTCCCCAAGACCTCCATAGGCAACATCCACTTATCTGACCATTCTACTGTGTTCATTACCATCTCTGCTCCCTCACTACCCCCCACTCATTTAGATGGAGACTAAATGAACTCCTTATCTCCCCCGGAGATAATCTCCAACGCACACAGAATCTTTTGGAAGAATTTTTTGTCAATAACTCTCTACCAGAAACCTCCCCCCACGTTATATGGGATTCACACAAGGCTTATATACGTGGACATTTTATCAGCATGGGGACTAGATAAAAAAAAAGAAAAAACAGCCCACATTGACTTCCTACTCTCCCAGATCAAAAAACTTGAAACATTACACAATCCCTATTAGAGGCACACTTTATTGAGCTCTCTGATCTAAGAGCCCAACTGAATAACACATTGAACTCAATATCTGCAAAATACTATCTTCACTCCCAATTTAAACATTATGCCCATGGTGATAAAGCATCCAAATTTATGATGCAACGCATCAAACAAAGGAAATCACATAACTATATCCACAAAGTTAGAGGTCTTTACAACCTCAGACATTGCCTCTCATTTCCAGAAGTTTTATCACAGGTTATACACTCAAATAAAGAATTATTAGGAACACCTAATTATTAGGAACACCTTCTCATTAATACAATTATCTAGTCAACCAATCACATGGCAGTTGCTTCAATGCATTTAGGGATGTGGTCCTGGTCCAGACAATCTCCTGAACTCCAAACTGAATGTCAGAATGGGAAAGAAAGGTGATTTAAGCAATTTTGAGCGTGGCTTGGTTGTTGGTGCCAGACGGGCCGGTCTGAGTATTTCACAATCTGCTCAGTTACTGGGATTTTCACACACAACCATTTCTAGGGTTTACAAAGAATGGTGTGAAAAGGGAAAAACATCCAGTATGCAGCAGTCCTGTGGGCAAAAATGACTTGTGGATGCTAGAGGTCAGAGGAGAATGGGCCGACTGATTCAAGCTGATAGAAGAGCAACGTTGACTGAAATAACCACTCGTTACAACCGAGGTATGCAGCAAAGCATTTGTGAAGCCACAACACGCACAACCTTGAGGAGGATGGGCTACAACAGCAGAAGACCCCACCGGGTACCACTCATCTCCACTACAAATAGGAAAAAGAGGCTACAATTTGCACGAGCTCACCTAAATTGGACTGTTGAAGACTGGAAAAATGTTGCCTGGTCTTATGAGTCTCGATTTCTGTTGAGACATTCAAATGGTAGAGTCCGAATTTGGCGTAAACAGAATGAGAACATGTATCCATCCTCTGATGGCTACTTCCAGCAGGATAATGCACCATGTCACAAAGCTCGAATCATTTCAAATTAGTTTCTTTTTTTTTTTTTTTTATTAATTATCTTTATTAATATATCAAAACAAATTACAATAAACCAAAAAATTAAGTAAATACTCCCCCTCTTCAATATATTTTCCCTTTATCCCAATTCCCTGTACCAACCCCGCTCCCCCCCCACCCCGAACCTGTGATGCGTCAAAATAAATAAATAAATAAATAAAATAAAATAAGATAATAATAAATTCATAAATAAAGTTTTAGAAATGATCACAACCAGTCAAATCTTCCAACCGCCCCATATCTTCATCCACTTCTCATCCGCATCTATCTGCCTATACAAGATTTGCTCGTAGTTTTTTACCTTGTTAACTAGGTTTATCCATGTATTTAGTTCTGGAGTATGTCGAGCAAACCAGGTCCGGCTAATCAAAATTCTAGCTAGCAGCAGTATCCTGCCTAAAAGGATCTTTTGATACTTATGGCTACTTATTTTGGAAAACTCATTAAGCAAAAACACTTGTGGTTCAAAGGGTATTCGTATTTTAAGTTTATAAGTGATGAAGTTATTAATACTATTCCAGTATTTTATAAGTTCTGGGCAGGTCCAGATCATATGGAGATAGTCTGCACCTGAGGTATCACATCTAGGGCACTTAGATGTATCTCTTAGCCCACATTTATTCAACCATGTAGGGGTGACTTATAGTCTATGGCAAATATTAAAATGTACTAGAACATGATTAAAGTTCTGGGATAGTGAACCTAAATTTGCAAAGATATTCCCCCATCCTTCTAATTGTATATTCGGGCAATCCAATTCCCAGGCTCTTTGTCCTGGTGACTGTGTATCACTAAACCGTGCCTT
This sequence comes from Bufo bufo, assembly GCF_905171765.1. Classification (NCBI taxonomy): domain Eukaryota; kingdom Metazoa; phylum Chordata; class Amphibia; order Anura; family Bufonidae; genus Bufo; species Bufo bufo. The sequence continues at coordinate 119,891,674 of NC_053395.1, read as the reverse complement.
AACAAATAGTTTATATATATTTGAAATCTTCATTCTAAAGGGTGTCAAATTGGTTTCTTGAACATGACAATGAGTTCACTGTACTAAAATGGCCCCCACAGTCACCAGATCACAACCCAATAGAGCATCTTTGGGATGTGGTGGAATGGGAGCTTCGTGCCCTGGATGTGCATCCCTCAAATCTCCATCAACTGCAAGATGCTATCCTATCAATATGGGCCAACATTTCTAAAGAATGCTATCAGCACCTTGTTGAATCAATGCCACGTAGAATTAAGGCAGTTCTGAAGGCAAAAGGGGGTCCAACACCATATTAGTATGGTGTTCCTAATAATTCTTTAGGTGAGTGTATAACTTACGTGATAACGAACTTGGAGGCAAGACCCCTCCTCCCTCTCTACAATCAATTAATAACTTCTTACACCCTCTTGCTTTGCCATCCATATCAGTCCCACAAGCTCATACATTACAAGCCCCTTTCACTTTACAGGAACTAGAAACGGCCATTAAACAACTTCCCAATGGGAAATGCCCTGGCCCTGATGGTCTCTCTGCCCTATACTACCGCACCTTTCAGAAGATTTTGTCCCCACATCTTCTTACGATCTAAAATAGTGCCCTGTCTGGTGTTCCATTCTCAAAAGATATGACGAGAGCTCACATCTCCCTGATTCCTAAGGAGGGGAAAGACAAATCGGATTATCGCCCAATCTCTTTATTGAACTTAGATCTCAAACTATTTGCAAAAATTCTTGCTTCTCGCCTCTCTCTGCTCCTACCTGACCTAATTCATGTTGACTAAGTGGGCTGCATTCAAGGCAGAGAGGGTAAAGATAACACCTCCAGAGTTCTTAACGCTATTCACCACTCAAAGAAAACAAAACAACCCATGATTTTTCTCAGCACTGATGCCGAAAAGGCATTTGATAGAGTGGACTGGGAATTTATGCGCCTGACACTACTAACTTTTGGGCTCCCAGTCCCATTTGTCAACGCAGTTTTCTCTATGCATTTAAATGCCTCTGCTTCCATAATCATTAACAGCACTCTATCCCCCTCCTTTGTTATAAGAAATGGCACCAGACAGGGATGTCCTCTCTCCCCCCTCCTTTTTGTTTTAGTCATGGAGTCCCTTTTACAGGCCTTAAGAATAGATGATAGAATAGAAAGGGTAAAACTTGGTCACCGCTCACGTAAAGTCGCCGCCTTTGCGGACGACTTGCTGATCTTATCCACTAACCCTACTACATCACTCCCTATCATATTTAACACTCTTGAACTTTTTTGCTACTTATCCAACTGCAGCGTCTCACTTTGTGTGTTTGTCACTGCTTAAAAGTACTTTTTGATCTCAACAATCGCATTGTACAGTATGGTATAACTTATAACTTTGCATTTATGTATCTGCAAAATCCCTGTTAACAGGCCTATTAGGTGTAAATTATACATCCCACCACTAGATGGGGATAAAGTTCAGGTCCTATATATATCCAGGTCAGGACTAGTGAGGCAGTTCAGTTCTGTTCAGTTCAGATCAGATTAGGCAGATTAAGAGTGGAGTTCAGTTGAGACCACAGGTCAGTGTGAAGATCAGTGAGTATATTGACACAGAGAGTGAAAAGGTGCAGATCCAGCATGTCAGCTCTAAAAAGAAGTTTTAGTCCAGAAAGAGACAAGAGAAAAGGACGGATTCAAATTCATCCAAAGGATAAAAGCCATAAACCAGGCATAAAGGACCTTTGGGATATTTTAGGTGAAGGATACCATAGCCTCCGGCAACCTCACCAGAAGTTCCACTGACATTGAAGTAACCCACTGCTCCAAAACCAAGAAACCTAAACAGCCTAAAACAGTGGATTTGCAGAATTAACTCTGTACCATCTAAAGACTGCATATTTGTACTGCTGCAACCAAAAGACATCCAAAGTAAAAGTTGTGAGTTGCATCTTACCACTGTCTACCTCATTATTACTACCTATTCTTGTACCACCATTAACGGTACTGGCGTCACGACAAAAATCATCAAGGGACTCAGCCGCAACAAGCACCCCTAACATCAAGGGCACCTCAACCACCATCTTGGCTGATGCTTCCTACCACAGAGCGTGTCCCGGAGGATTTCATGCTGTCCACCTCAACACTGTGCTGCCAGCCCAGGGAGGCTATCTGCTAACCGTGAGTAAACTGATGAACTGTGTGTTATATCATTTGGCCCCTCATCGGTCCACCGTGCACCTCACGTGTTGCCCCTGCGACTGGCTGGCTGCATAACTTTTTATTGGCGTCACGAACAGGATATTAACCCTTGCGCCATATTTGAGAGACTGTCACATGTGAATAAGCCCCTTTATTTGCTTGAGAGACTTTTGCTTATTGTGCGCTGTTTTGGGGTCCAGAACTGTTCAAACTGATTGCAAAGTATATGGAGGTGCTATAATAGTCCCCAGCATCAAAATCGCAGTGTCAAAAGTGAGAAAATTCAACATTTGTGTGTCACTATAACTGCTTGCTATCAGTGAATAGACTGTTACTGTGAAATTAATATGGCCGCCGGAGCTCCGATTTGAAGAATAATACTGCGCCATCACTGTGTGCAAGTTGGCGACACCCCCTGCAGAGCGGGAAACCAGTGTGCCGCCCCTTTATGCAAAATTGTCCGGTTAAAGCCCATCTTACCTGTACTGTGTGGCTTGTGGCCACATCAAAGGGAGACACCGCACACGGGAGGACTGTGTGACGTGCGTGCATCCCCAAAAGTATTGCGAGATTAACACCGGCAAGCTGCCGGATAGCAACGCATTGCCTGTCTGCCCCCAAGTAACTACCGCAGACTGTATTTTACTATTGACACCTCAGAATGAAGCACCGATAGCCAGGAGCGCTATCAAAAACTCAAACAAGCGCTGCCTGAGTGTTGTATTTAGCCGGCATCAAACATTTAAAGGGCCATACACCGTAAGATAGCGGTCGCCATAGCAATGCTAAACAAAAAGTATTGAAAACCACAATTAACCTACCTGACTGTAATCAACTTATTGTCAGCATGTCTGTGCAAGAGGATAACGTGCAGGCTGACCTCCGCGGACCCCCTGCGGCAGCCGCAGCCGGTCCTAGCGCAATGCCAACTGCTGCACTACCAAGTTTAATGCCTTTAACTATGCCTTATTATTTTGGGGCCCCCTGGTTCCCACGTTATTCTGGTGAAACTCACACTTTAAGGGACTTTAAAGAAAAAATGCTTGCTGTGTTCAGGTTGTACCCTGTATCCCCAGAACAGCAGATGGAGATTCTCCTTGTGCAATTAGAAGGAGCTGCTCTCAGAGAAGCGAAATCCTGGCCAAGCTCAGAGAGAAGGACACTGGAGCAGATATTTGAACGTCTCTACACCACCTTTGAATCCAGGACCGTGTCCGAGGTTAAGATGAGGTTCTTCAATAAAAAAAAGAAAACGGGTGAGTCACTCAGAGACTTTGCATTATCTTTACAAGAGGCCCTTAGAGCTGTTGTACAAGTAGACCCCCGTGAGGCAGAGAATCAGGACAAAACCCTGAAAGAGCAGTTTATTGAAAGTGTTAATACAGACAATTTAAAGAGCCAACTAAGAATGTTAGCCGCCCAGCATCCAAGTTCTGCTTTCCTAGATTTTAAAGAACTAGCTATCAGTATACAGGGAAAAAGTTCACCAACAGAACCTGTTGGATCCGCTGTAGTGCCAGCCACACAGCCGGTCACCCCTGTCAAACCTTTACCTGTCGTCAGTCAGGCAACTCAAGCCCAATTCCTGACACAGTTGCTGCCCTTACTGAGCAAGTCCAATTCCTGACTAAAAGTGTGGAGAAAGTTCACAAAAAATTGGAACAATGGGAAAAGCCACTATTGCTTGAGGATGAGAAACCTGTATCCAGAAGGCTCTTCTCTCCTGATTAGGCCTCATGCACACGACCGTTGAGTTTTCCGTGATTTTCTGCGGACCCATGGACTTTCAATGGGTCAGTTGAAAACTCGGAAAATGCACCGTTGTTCATCCGCGGCCGTGATCCGTGTTTCATGTACGTCAAAAAAATATGACCTGTCCTATTTTTTGGACGGACAACGGTTCACGGACCCATTCAAGTCAATGGGTCCGTGAAAAAACACGGATGCACACAAGATTGGCATCCACGTCCGTGATCCGTGGCCATAGGTTACTTTCACACAGACTGATCGCAGATCTGTCTGCATAAAAGCTTTTTCAGAGCTGAGTTTTCACTTCGTGAAAACTCAGATCTGACAGTATATTCTAACACAGAGGCGTTCCCATAGTGATGGGGACGCTTCAAGTTAGAATATACTAAGAACTATGCACATGACTGCCCCCTGCTGCCTGGCAGCACCCGATCTCTTACAGGGGGCTGTGATCCACACAATTAACCCCTCAGGTGCCGCACCTGAGGGGTTAATTGTGCGGATCACAGCCCCCTGTAAGAGATTGGGTGCTGCCAGGAGGCAGGGGGCAGTCATGTACACAGTTCGTAGTATATTCTAACTTGAAGCGTCCCCATCACTATGAGAACGCCTCTGTGTTAGAATATACTGTCGGATATGAGTTTTCACGATCTAACTCAAATCCGATGGTATATTCTAACATAGAGGCGTTCCCATGGTGATGGGGACTCTTCAAGTTAAAATATACCATCGGATTGGAGAAAACTCTGATCCGATGGTATAATAGGGACTCCTGACTTTACATTGAAAGTCAATGGGGGACGGATCCGTTTGCAATTGCACCATATTGTGTCAACGTCAAACGGATCCGTCCCCATTGACTTGCATTGTAAGTCAGGACGGATCCGTTTGGCTCCGCACGGCCAGGCGACACCAAAACAAATTTTTCCTTCATGTCCGTGGATCCTCCAAAAATCAAGGAAGACCCACGGAAGAAAAAACGGACACGGATCACGGACCTACGGACCCCGTTTTTGCGGACTGCAAAAAAAAAACGGTTGTGTGCATGAGGCCTTACAAAGAGACTTATTCCAGAAATTTAGGCGGACGCCCACCTGACCGCACTAGTACCCCCAAGCGGCCTATCTGTACATACTGTCACAAACCAGGTCATACTGAAGCCACCTGCTGGCAGTTAAACGGGCGACTCCCGAGGTCAGGGACCACCCCTCGGGAGGTAGATCAATAGGTCCAGAAGATCCTTATTGGATGCAAAGATATGTAGGATCCCGTCCAGAAGTGACATTTCAAATAAATGGAGTTCCTTTTGTTGCCCTAGTTGACACAGGATCCCAAGTCACTACCATACAACAAACAGCATTTGAGAAATACTGGGACCAAAATCAACTTACTCAGCCCCCAGATTCCTGGCTGAGTCTTATAGCCAGCAACTAGGGATGAGCGAACCTGAACTGTATAGTTCGGGTTCGTACCGAATTTTGGGGTGTCCGTGACACGGACCCGAACATTTTCGTAAAAGTCCGGGTTCGGTGTTCGGCGCTTTCTTGGCGCTTTTTGAAAGGCTGCAAAGCAGCCAATCAACAAGCGTCATACTACTTGCCCCAAGAGGCCATCACAGCCTTGCCTACTATTGGCATGGCTGTGATTGGCCAGTGCAGCATGTGACCCAGCCTCTATATAAGCTTGGGTCACGTAGCGCTGCACGTCACTCTGCTGATTCAAGCATAGGGAGAGGTTGCTGCTGCGACATTAGGGCGAGATTAGGCAGATTAACTCCTCCAAAAGACTTCATTCTGTGATCGATCTCCAGCTGTGGATCATTGAAGTGCTGATATTGAATTGCTCACTTTTTTTAGGCTGCCCAGAGCGTTTTTATATCACTTTTTTCTGGGGTGATCGGCGGCCATTTTGTGGCTTGTGGTGCGCCAGCACAAGCTACCACCAAGTGCATTTAACCATCAATAGTGTGGTTATTTTTTGCTATATCCTACATCAGCTGCAGGCTGAGCCTGTGTCACCGAAGTGCATTTAACCATCAACAGTGTGGTTATTTTTTGGCCATATACTACATCAGGTGCAGGCTGAGCCTGTGTCACCCAAGTGCATTTAACCATCAACAGTGTGGTTATTTTTTGGCCATATACTACATCAGGTGCAGGCTGAGCCTGTGTCACCCAAGTGCATTTAACCATCAACAGTGTGGTTATTTTTTGGCCATATACTACATCAGGTGCAGGCTGAGCCTGTGTCACCCAAGTGCATTTAACCATCAATAGTGTGGTTATTTTTTGGCCATATACTACATCAGGGGCAAGTTGAGCCTGTCACCCAGCGCCTAAAAAATAGCCCTGACATTTATATTTCTCCAAATCAGTACTGTTTTAGCTGGTCAAGTTATTTGTAGTGACCGTAAAAGCACAGTTTTTGTTCTGGGTTGAAAAACTATTCCCAAATTTGCCATTTTCAAAATTGTGGTGAACGGGAACAATGAGGAAAACATCTAGTAAGGGACGCGGACGTGGACATGGTCGTGGTGGTGTTAGTGGACCCTCTGGTGCTGGGAGAGGACGTGGCCGTTCTGCCACAGCCACACGTCCTAGTGTACCAACTACCTCAGGTCACAGTAGCCAGCAGAATTTACAGGGATATTTGGTGGGGCCCAATGCCGTTCTAAGGATGGTAAGGCCTGAGCAGGTACAGGCATTAGTCAATTGGGTGGCCGACAGTGCATCCAGCACGTTCACATTATCTCACACCCAGTCTTCTGCAGAAAGCGCACAGATGGCGCATGAAAACCAAGCCCATCAGTCTGTCACATCACCCCCATGCATATCAGGGAAACTGTCTGAGCCTCAAGTTATGCAGCAGTCTCTTATGCTGTTTGAAGACTCTGCTGCCAGGGTTTCCCAAGGGCATCCACCTAGCCCTTCCCCAGGGGTGGAAGAGATAGAATGCACTAACGCACAACCACTTATGTTTCCTGATGATGAGGACATGGGAATACCACCTCAGCACGTCTCTGATGATGATGAAACACAGGTGCCAACTGCTGCGTCTTTCTGCAGTGTGCAGACTGAACAGGAGGTCAGGGATCAAGACTGGGTGGAAGACGATGCAGGGGACGATGAGGTCCTAGACCCCACATGGAATGAAGGTCGTGCCACTGACTTTCCGAGTTCGGAGGAAGAGGCAGTGGTGAGACCGAGCCAACAGCGTAGCAAAAGAGGGAGCATTGGGCAAAATCATAACACCCGCCGCCAAGAGACTCCGCCTGCTACTGACCACCGCCATCTGGGACCGAGCACCCCAAAGGCAGCTTCAAGGAGTTCCCTGGCATGGCACTTCTTCAAACAATGTGCTGACGACAAGACCCGAGTGGTTTGCGCGCTGTGCCATCAGAGCCTGAAGCGAGGCATTAACGTTCTGAACCTTAGCACAACCTGCATGACCAGGCACCTGCATGCAAAGCATGAACTTCAGTGGAGTAAACACCTTAAAAACAAGGAAGTCACTCAGGCTCCCCCTGCTACCTCTTCTGCTGCTGCCACCTCGGCCTCTTCTGCTGCTGCAGCCTCGGCCTCTTCCTCCGCTTCTGGAGGAACGTTGGCACCTGCCGCCCAACAAACATGGGATTTACCACCAACACCACCACCTGCGTCACCAAGCATGTCAACCATGTCACACGGCAGCGTTCAGCTCTCCATCTCACAAACATTTGAGAGAAAGCGTAAATTCCCACCTAGCCACCCTCGATCCCTGGCCCTGAATGCCAGCATTTCTAAACTACTGGCCTATGAAATGCTGTCATTTAGGCTGGTGGACACAGACAGCTTCAAACAGCTCATGTCGCTTGCTGTTCCACAGTATGTTGTTCCCAGCCGGCACTACTTCTCCAAGAGAGCCGTGCCTTCCCTGCACAACCAAGTGTCCGATAAAATCAAGTGTGCACTGCGCAACGCCATCTGTGGCAAGGTCCACCTAACCACAGATACGTAGACCAGTAAGCACGGCCAGGGACGCTATATCTCCCTAACTGCACACTGGGTAAATGTAGTGGCGGCTGGGCCCCAGGCGAAGAGCTGTTTGGCAGGGCAACATTCTTTGCCTCCTGTTGCCTCCTCCTCCTACTCAGCTTCCTCCTCCTCTTCTTCCACCTGCTCATCCAGTCAGCCACACACCTTCACCACCAACTTCAGCACAGCCCGGGGTAAACGTCAGCAGGCCGTTCTGAAACTCATATGTTTGGGGGACAGGCCCCACACCGCACAGGAGTTGTGGCGGGGTATAGAACAACAGACCGACGAGTGGTTGCTTTTGGTGAGTCTCAAGCCCGGCCTGGTGGTGTGCGATAATGGGCGAAATCTCGTTGCAGCTTTGGGACTAGCCGGTTTGACGCACATCCCTTGCCTGGCGCATGTGCTGAATTTGGTGGTGCAGAAGTTCATTCGCAACTACCCCGACATGTCAGAGCTGCTGCATAAAGTGCGGGCCGTCTGTTCGCGCTTCCGGCGTTCACACCCTGCCGCTGCTCGCCTGTCTGCGCTACAGCGTAACTTCGGCCTTCACGCTCACCGCCTCATATGCGACGTGCTCACAAGGTGGAACTCCACCTTGCACATGCTGGACAGACTGTGCGAGCAGCAGCAGGCCATAGTGGAGTTTCAGCTGCAGCACGCACGGGTCAGTCGCACTGCGGAACAGCACCACTTCACCACCAATGACTGGGCCTCCATGCGAGACCTGTGTGCCCTGTTGCGCTGTTTCGAGTACTCCACCAACATGGCCAGTGGCGATGACGCCGTTATCAGCGTTACAATACCACTTCTATGTCTCCTTGAGAAAACACTTAGGGCGATGATGGAAGAGGAGGTGGCCCAGGAGGAAGAGGAGGAAGAGGGGTCATTTTTAGCACTTTCAGGCCAGTCTCTTCGAAGTGACTCAGAGGGAGGTTTTTTGCAACACCAGAGGCCAGGTACAAATGTGGCCAGACAGGGCCCACTACTGGAGGACGAGGAGGACGAGGATGAGGAGGAGGTGGAGGAGGATGAGGATGAAGCATGTTCACAGCGGGGTGGCACCCAAAGCAGCTCGGGCTCATCACTGGTGCGTGGCTGGGGGGAAACACAGGACGATGACGATACGCCTCCCACAGAGGACAGCTTGTCCTTATCTCTGGGCAGCCTGGCACACATGAGCGACTACATGCTGCAGTGCCTGCGCAACGACAGCAGAGTTGCCCACATTTTAACGTGTGCGGACTACTGGGTTGCCAACCTGCTGGATCCCCGGTACAAAGACAATGTGCCCAGCTTACTTCCTACACTGGAGCGTGATAGGAAGATGCGCGAGTACAAGCGCACGTTGGTAGACGCGCTACTGAGAGCATTCCCAAATGTCACAGGGGAACCAGTGGAAGCCCAAGGCGAAGGCAGAGGAGGAGCAAGAGGTCGCCAACGCAGCTGTGTCACGGCCAGCTCCTCTGAGGGCAGGGTTAGCATGGCAGAGATGTGGAAAAGTTTTGTCACCACGCCACAGCTAACTGCACCACCACCTGATACGGAACGTGTTAGCAGGAGGCAACATTTCACTAACATGGTGGAACAGTACCTGTGCACACCCCTCCACGTACTGACTGATGGTTCGGCCCCATACAACTTCTGGGTCTCCAAATTGTCCACGTGGCCAGAGCTAGCCTTTTATGCCTTGGAGGTGCTGGCCTGCCCGGCGGCCAGCGTTTTGTCTGAACGTGTATTCAGCACGGCAGGGGGCGTCATTACAGACAAACGCAGCCGCCTGTCTACAGCCAATGTGGACAAGCTGACGTTCATAAAAATGAACCAGGCATGGATCCCACAGGACCTGTCCATCCTTTGTGCAGATTAGACATTAACTACCTCCCCTTAACAATATATTATTGTACTCCAGGGCACTTCCTCATTCAATCCTATTTTTATTTTCATTTTACCATTATATTGCGGGGCAACCCAAAGTTGAATGAACCTCTCCTCTGTCTGGGTGCCGGGGCCTAAATGTGTGACAGTGGCCTGTTCCAGTGGTGGGTGACGTGAAGCCTGATTCTCTGCTATGACATGAAGACTGATTCTGTGCTGACATGAAGCCAGATTCTCTGTTACTGGACCTCTCTCCTCTGCCTGGGTGCCTTGGCCTAAATATGTGACAGTGGCCTGTTCCAGTGGTGGGTGACGTGAAGCCTGATTCTCTGCTATGACATGAAGACTGATTCTGTGCTGACATGAAGCCAGATTCTCTGTTACGGGACCTCTCTCCTCTGCCTGGGTGCCTGGGCCTAAATATGTGACAGTGGCCTCTTCCAGTGGTGGGTGACGTGAAGCCTGATTCTCTGCTATGACATGAAGCCAGATTCTCTGCTATGGCATGAAGAGACTGATTCTCTGCTGACATGAAGCCAGATTCTCTGCTATGGCATGAAGAGACTGATTCTCTGCTGACGTGAAGCCAGATTCTCTGCTATGGGACCTCTGTCCAATTGATATTGGTTAATTTTTTTTTTTTTTTTTTTAATTCATTTCCCTATCCATATTTGTTTGCAGGGGATTTACCTACATGTTGCTGCCTTTTGCAGCCCTCTAGCCCTCTCCTGGGCTGTTTTACAGCCTTTTTAGTGCCGAAAAGTTCGGGTCCCCATTGACTTCAATGGGGTTCGGGTTCGGGACGAAGTTCGGGTCGGGTTCGGATCCCGAACCCAAACATTTCCGGGAAGTTCGGCCGAACTTCTCGAACCCTAACATCCAGGTGTTCGCTCAACTCTACCAGCAACGGCAAACCGGTACCAATACTGGGTTACTGGGAACCTACCATTCAAATAGGAAGAACCATCCTATCCCAACAAGGTATCATTGTAGTGCAAGTGAAGGAAAACAACAACAACCCTCCTATAGTCCTAGGTATAGACGGCCCGAATAGTTCGTCGGCAAATAGTTCCCAGCGAACATCGCTTGTTCGCGTTCGCCGCAGCGGGCGAACATATGCGATGTTCGGTTTGCCCCTATACATCATCATTGAGTAAACTTTGACCCTGTACCTCAGGGTACAGCAGACACATTCCAGCCGATCAGCAGCAGACCCTCCCTCCCAGACCCTCCCACCTCCTGGACAGCATCCATTTTAGATTCATTCGGAATCTGCATTCTCAGTGAAAGGAGCTGCTGATGATTCAATAGGGAAAGCGTTAGCTAGGGCAGTGTTCTGTGTCCACAGACTCATCTGCTGTAAGGACAGCGTCCTGACAGCACCCCAAAAAGCCCTTTTCAGGGCTGGTACATCAGTCTGCTTTTTTTTTTTATATATATATATATATATATATATATATATTGCAGTTGCCTGCCCGTGTGTGAGAGGCTGCAGGCTCAGTCACAGACAGTACTGTGTGCACACCATTCATACAGGGTGTGACAGAAAATACCTCGCAGATAAAAAAAATTATATTTAATCTTTTTCTGTGATATAATCACATTTGCAAGCCCGTGTCAGGCCCACACAGACTGTATTGTGGCCACTGGCTAGGCCTCCACTCATACCGTTACAGGGTGTCACTCACTCACAAATACCTTGCAGATAAAAAAAAATTATATTTAAACTGATGAGAAGAGAGTACTACAGAAAATACCACTCATATCGGGTGTGAGAGTAAATTGCACGGCGCAGACGCAGTGACCGTGGCGTGGATTCAAACAAAGGGGAGGGAGCCAGCGTTTTTTTAACCATCTCCCCGTTCAAAAAATCTATTTAATAAATGGACCCCAGATTGGGGACGTAACAGGGATTAAACTGATGAGAAGAGAGAACTACAGAAAATACCACTCATATCGGGTGTGACAGTAAATTGCACGGCCAGACGCAGTGACCGTGGCGTGGATTCAAACAAAGGGGAGGGAGCCAGCGTTTTTTTAACCATCTCCCCGTTCGAAAAATCAATTTAATAAATGGATCCCAGATTGGGGACCATACAGGGATTAAACTGATGAGAATAGTACTACAGAAAATACCACTCACGGGTGTGAGAGTAAGGCTACTTTCACACTAGCGTTCGGGGCTCCGCTTGTGAGTTCCGTTTGAGGGCTCTCACAAGCAGCCCCGAATGGATCCGTCCAGCCCTAATGCATTCTGAGTGGATGCGGATCCGCTCAGAATGCATCAGTTTGGCACCGTTTGTCCTCCGCTCCGCTCAGCAGGCGGACCCCTGAACGCAGCTTGCAGCGTTCGGGTGTCTGCCTGGCCGTGCGGAGGCAAACGGATCCGTCCAGACTTACAATGTAAGTCAATGAGGACGGATCCGTTTGAAGTTGACACAATATGGCTCAATTTTCAAACGGATCCGTCCCCCATTGACTTTCAATGTAAAGTCAAAACGGATCCGTTTGCATTATCATGGTAATGCAAACGGATCCGTTCTGAACGGATCTAAGCGTTTGCATTATAGGTGCGGATCCGTCTGTGCAGATACCAGACGGATCCGCACCAAACGCAGGTGTGAAAGTAGCCTAAATTGCACGGAGCAGACGCAGTGACCGTGGCGTGGATTCAAACAAAGGGGAGGGAGCCAGCGTTTTTTTAACCATCTCCCTGTTCGAAAAATCAATTCAATTCACCTTTCGGGGACCCTTGGTGTTGTACGTGGCTGGGTGGAGGAAGAAACCTTCAATGATATCGACGGGACATGGCTAGCTTGGTATCCAACCTTGTGCAAATGGGAAGTTTGCGGTTGGGCAAATGGACCATTTGCGGTTGTTTGCGGTGCATTAAAAGTGGAGTTTGGTCTGTCAATGTCTGTGAAGCGGGCGTAACCCTTACACTACCTGATCGATACAACATCATACCTGATTGTATACACACACTGGATGTTTTAAACCAAGTTGTTCAAAAAAAAAAATAGATTTTTAGGTGATTTATGCCCTTTATGTATTAAAATCCAACTCTGCATCAACTATGTAATTTTCCATGGGAGTTTTGCCATGGATCCCCCTCCGGCATGCCACAGTCCAGGTGTTAGTCCCCTTGAAACAACTTTTCCATCACTACTGTGGCTAGAAAGAGTCCCTGTGGGTTTTAAAATTTGCCTGCCTATTGAAGTCTATGGCGGTTCGCGAACATTTGCAGAAAACCGCGGTCGCTGTTCGCGAACGGAAAATTTTATGTTCGTGACATCTCTAGTCCTAGGCATGAATGTCCTGAATGTCCTACTGCTTCTTTTGCTTCTAAGAAGGTAATCCAACAAACCATCCGTGTACTGAGTGCACAACAGAAATTCGCCAATGAAAGAGGAGAAATTAGCTGTCCGCATCCGAGACAATTAACCAGTGATTCTCAAGCCCAACACCGAAACTCTCCTATGGTGCCGAGCTGTAGTTGGAATTCAAGGTCAAGACTACCAAGCCTTGGTGGAACCAGTTGTTTTGGAAGACTATCCTTTAGTCAGAGCTGCAAGAAGCCTGGTAACCGTCACGGAAGGTAAAGTGCCTATTTGTCTCCTCAATTTGAGGGATCACAGTGTAACATTAACCAAGTACCGTCCCATTGCACAGCTGATCCAAATCACCTTTCAAGACGTCATCAGCGTGACTACAGATCTCAAGAAAAAACACCCACAGGGCCAAAACTTAAACACCCCCTGGTGGAAAGAACTTCATGTGGGAGATGCTTCCACACCAGAACACCAAGTAGAAGGAGTATTGCAGGTCATGAAGGAACATCACCGTGCCTTCAGCAAACATTCTACAGACTATGGAGAAGTAGACATCATAAAACACTCCATCCCTACAGGTTCACACCCACCGATCAAGGAAAGGTATCGGCCTATACCACCTACTATGTACCAATCAGTCAAACAAATGATTCAAGAAATGAAAGACTCAAATATCATCAAAGACAGCCATAGCCCATGGGCTGCACCATTAGTCCTAGTCCGGAAAAAGACGGCAATATCAGATTCTTTGTGGACTACAGAAAAATGTACCAAATTACCCACAAAGATGCTTATTGCCTTTGCCACGCATAGAGGAATCCTTGACAGCTTTAGGATCTTCAGCCTACTTCTCTACTCTTGATTTAACCAGTGGATACTGGCAAGTACCAATGGCACCAGAAGATCGTGAGAAGACTGCATTCACCACCCCTATGGGCCTATTTGAATTCAACTGCATGCCCTTTGGACTTTGCAATGCGCCTGGAACTTTTCAGAGACTCATGGAGCGTTGTCTGGGCCACAAAAATTTTGAAACCGTCCTGCTGTACTTAGATAACGTCATCATCTACTCCAAGTCTTATGAAGACCATTTGAAACATCTGGCTGAAGTTTTTCAAGTTCTCATTAAGCATGGACTAAAAGTCAAACCATCCAAGTGTCATCTACTGAAGCCAGAAGTTAAATACTTAGGGCATATAGTCAGCTCTGAAGGTGTTAAACCGGATCCAGAGAAGATAGCCGCAGTCCGTAATTGGCCTACTCCCACTACGGTGAAGGAGGTAAGAAGTTTCCTTAGCTTCACAGGATATTACAGACGTTTCATTCCTCAGTTTGCCCAAATTGCAGAGCCAATATTAGAACTTTTGAGAGGGCATCCTAAAAGATACCAGAAGACTCCCATACCAGTGGAATGGAACACTGAAAGAGAAATTGCCTTTCAGCTCCTGAAGAAGAAATTAACCGAACCTCCAATCTTAGGTTACCCGGATTATCAACAGTCATTTCATCTTTATACAGATGCAAGTAAGACAGGCATGGGAGCTGTTTTGTCACAAGTACAAGAAGGTAAAGAGTCATTTCCTACGCTAGTAGATCTCTTAGAGGTAGTGAAAAGAACGACCAAAACTACAGTTCATTCAAGTTGGAATTCCTCGCACTCGTGTGGGCTGTCACAGAAAAATTTTAAGAATACCTTGCCGCAACACCCTTCGTGGCCTTCACTGATAACAATCCACCAGCACATCTTAACACCGCCAAGTTAGGAGCGTTGGAACAAAGATGGGCCTCACGCCTTGCTAACTATAATTTTACTGAAAAGTACAGAACAGGAAAAGCAAATGAAAATGCGGATGCCTTATCCCATCTGCCAATCAACGAAGACCCCACTTCACAAGAAGATATTTGGGAAGAGGTGGAAATGCCATCCTTCTACCACAACTTTGCCCATCAAGACATCATCTCTGTTAAAGGGAAAAAGGTTTTCAACTCTCAACAGCAAGTGGATCCAAAATCTCATGTAGACAACCAAAGATGTATCAAATTACAGAATGAAAGCAGAGTGTTAGGAGAATTGCAAGATTTCTTCACCAGTGGAAGACCCCAGAAAGAATTTGCAGAAAGAATGCAGACTTTAAGTTGTCCAAATTATGGAGACATAGAAAACTCGTTCTACAAAAAAATTACAATTTTTACATGGGATCGTCTTTATCAAATTCTAATACCACGTCGTGATGCAAGGATCATTTTGGAGATGTATCATGACCAATCAGGACACTTTGGCGTGCAGAAAACAGAAGCCACCATCCGTAGAAGATTTTATTGGATCGGAATGAGAGGAGATATTGAGAAATGGTGTCGAGAATGTTCCACCTGTGCTGTTGGAAAAGGTGAGAAACACGACCAAAGAGCTCCCTTGCATTCCATAGTGAGCAGAACACCATTAGAAATACAGTAGTCGTAATTGATCATGTGAAATTGGAACCAAGTAGCTCAGGTTATACCTTTGCTATGACCATCATCGACCACTACACAAAATTTGTTGTAGCTGTGCCTGTAAAAGACTTGACCGCAAGAACAACTGGAGATGCTTTCTGGAAACATTTCTTGTTACCATATGGATGTCCAGAGAGAATCCTCACAGATCAAGGATCTGCCTTCGAATCACAACTCTTTAAGGAACTATGTACTTTTTACAATTGTCAGAAAATCAGAACCACAGCATATCATCCCCAAGGGAATGGACTTTGTGAAAAGATGAACCAAACCCTAATTGAAAGGTTAAGAGCAGTCCCGCCTGCTACAAGAAATGATTGGCCTACTTTATTGCCTCAGCTGATGTATACCTACAACAACACTATCCATTGCTCTACTATACACCCTACTACCTTATGTTTGGCCGTCAAGGTACCTTACCTGCTGACCACACTTTGGGCGTACAAGTGCCTGATGCAATCAACCCCTACCAAAGACTGATTGGGAGGCTGAACACCTAAGGCGTTTGATTGACGCTCAAGAGATTGTTCAACAACGCATGGGACATGCCCTAGAAAAACAACAGAAGGACTACAACCAATCTGCCAAGGCAGAACCACTCAAAATTGGTGATCGTGTCTGGTTAAAAAATAACCATAGAACCAGCAAACTTGATAGCAAATGGGAGAGAGAACTTTATACCATTTCTGCCATTTTAAAATCAGAAACTGACACATATGAGATTACCCAAGAGGATAAATCCCGTGTAGTACACAGAAATGGCCTAAAATTGTGCCTTAAATAGGACACCTCAGTAGAAACTTCTCAAGAAGAAGCTGTTCCAGAGGAAATTCAACCCATTGAGCCAGAACTGGAAAAATCAACTGAGCCAGAGGGAAAAACATTGCTAGCTTCTGATCCTTTGCAATGGTTCTTTTTTAAATCAGATAAATTTTATTTGACATTTTTTGGAAAATCACAAAAATACCAAAGAAAGAAAATAGCCTGCACAATATACATACAACATTCGATAACAAAAGGATCATATCATTACATGATCAGCCAAATAATTACTTCCATGGGTATGAAATATGTCAGCAGGCATATCATAAAATACACATAAGATCAAGTAATCAAGTTACACAGTTTACCATGTACAAACTACATTTCAATCCATTACAATGAAATGAACATAGAGCCAACCCTCCCTACCCAACTAAAACCCACTCCCCCCCCCCCCTTTACCCGAGCGATGGAACGGACCAGAACTCCAACATCGGTTATCTTATTAGTATATCCCAAGCATAGCCATTAGTGTACCTCTCCTATCTGTTTAACATTCCTCTTTACACCCATCCTACGTAGTACTGAGCACTTTCTCACATCATACCTCCAAAGCTAATTAAGCTAAAGCACATAAAAACAGGGACAGTGTCTCTACCTCCCCATAATCCAACTAAGAAGAGAGGCTAATCCGGGCACTGTATCCTAAATTTCTCCCAATTATCCCATATTTTGTTGAACTTCATTACACATTGTCTTTTAACATATACACCTTTTTCTAAGCGTATTATATCTGACATCCTACTGAGGAATTCTCCCCTGGATGGTGGTTGAGGTCTTAGCCAGAATCTGGCTATTAGTTTCCTAGCCTGGAATAGCAGACGCTGTACTCCCTGACGGTGATGGCTATTTTTTACGTCTAAGATTCCTACTATACATGTTCTCGGACCAGGCGGATTTGTGATATTAAATGCACCTCTTATTAAGGCCAGAACCGAGGACCAGAAATTCCGGAGCTCCGCACACTCCCAGAACATGTGCAACAAGGAAGCAGGGCTCACGCCACATCTAGGACAATCCGCATCCTCCTGAACACCTATCCGGCATAAAAACTCTGGCGTCTGTGCAATAAAAAGAACTGGGACATGCGCTGCCCCTCACAAACTGACAGTTGCGGGGTGAGTGCTAGGATCGATTTCCACTGCTCTTCTGAAATCGGCCCAACCTCGCTTTCCCATTTAGATTTAACTGCTAAAACCCCTTGTTTCATTGACTTCACATATAAGTTCCTGTAGGTAGAAGATATGAGGCCGCTCGAGGAACTAGTAGTAAGAAGTTGCTGAAACAACGGAACCATAGTGCATTTCAATGATACAGATTTAGCCTGTGTCTGAAAGGCATGCCGTAATTGCAGAAATTGATAGAAGGCCGTGCGTGGGAGACCGAATTCAGTTCTCAACTGCTCAAAGGACTTAAAGACATCGGCACTCTGTAGTTGACGTAAATACCTCACTCCTTTGCGCTCCCAGGGTGAAAAGCCATCCAATTGGAAAAGTTCTGGAAGATGCGGATTCCTCCAGATAGGTGTCACGACTGTGACTGATCCAGACAGGTCTGGGAGGAGAAGGTCGCAGCGACTTGCTACTCGTGATAGCTTCTGAGTTTGCTCCGTGGTTCAGGGTATGTCATCCGGGTTTTGCCTTGTGAACCTTTTTGTCCTGACTGGGAGTTTGTAGGCATCCTTCTCAGGTGAGTCCTGTCTGCCACTCCCAGATACTATATTAGTTTCAGTTTCACTTGCAGTCATTGCCAGATATAGTCCTTACTTCCAGTGCTATTCTGACCTTTGAAGGAGATCGTTTGACGGTGTTGCTTTGGAGCTCTTGTCCGGCGTGGACTGTCGTGTTTGGGATCGCCTTCTCTGCTCGTGACTGGTTAAGTCTATCTCTGCTGTTGTTTGTTTGTTGCTGTCTTCCCCTGTTCTCCTAGACGTGAGTGATGGTGACTAGTGCTCCCATCGGCCTTTCCCCAGTCTAGTCTTGTTAGGGTGACTGAGGGTTTAGGCATCCTGCTCGCCGCACGGGTTCACACCCCGTCTAGGGTATCAGGGCAGACAGGTGCCAGCTTAGGGTTAGTCTGGGGTGGCCATTCTATTTCCCATCCGTAGATAAGGGTCCCCCTTCCCCTCCGTCTGGTGCGACACGACTGCTGCTGGGATAGCTACCGTGACAATAGGGGAGATCTGCGTAAACCCTTTCACTGATAACAGCGCCCGACATTTCTGCCAAACTTTGTATATCATGGAAAGTGTGGGATGTCCCGACAGCTTACCAACAATTCCACTATTTTCCAACAAGACCACCGAAGAATCGTGACCAATAATGTGTGCCACCAATCTGGCTGAGGCAAAGTCTCCAGGAGTCCGCCACCATCCCCTCAACTGTTGCAACTGTGCCGAAATGTAATAAAGCCATGTATTCGGTACTGCTAGCCCTCCCTCCTCTTTCCCTCTCTGCAGAGTGTCTAGTCTAATCCGTGCTTTTTTATGGCGCCAAATCAGATCTCTAAATAACCTATTCATTTTTATGAATATCCTGCGAGGAATCCATACCGGGAAGTTATGTAACAGATACATGAGCTTAGGCATGAGAATCATTTTAAGAAGGTTACTCCTCCCAATTTCAGATAGCGGCAACTTACACCACGCCTTAATTTTATCCAGCATTGTGATTAAGAGCGGCTCTATGTTGAGTTTAATATAACTGTTAGGATTCGCTGTAACTATTATCCCCAGATACTTGACCTGATGCGCAGTTTGCAATAGACAGGATTTGGGGACGAGAGTCACAGCAGAATCATCTAGCGATAAGAGAATGGACTTGTCCCAGTTGATACGTAGCCCAGACCTATCACCAAATTCCTGTATAAGTTCCACATTACCTTGGTAAATTAACATGTCATCAGCGTAAAGGGACACTCTCTCCTCCCAAGACCCACAGGGAAACCCTACAATCTTATCAGATGAGCGCAACAAGCAGGCTAGTGGCTCAATTGCAATAACAAACAACAGGGGGGAAAGTGGGCATCCCTGACGGGTCCCTCTTCCCAATCTGAATGACTCCGACGTTCCTCCATTCGCCCGTATCCTAGCCGAGGGGCCGTTGTATAACAACTGAACCCAGGAGATAAAGGTCCTCCCAAATCCCATGACCCGCAACACCTCCCAAAGATAGCTCCATTCAACACTATCAAAGGCTTTAGCCGCGTCCAATGAAAGAATGGCCCGACCTCCGACAGATTCAACTCTTCTCTGAGTATTAAGAAAAAGGCGTCTAAGATTCACCGAAGTAGATTTGTTAGGCATGAAACCCGCCTGATCACTATGAATAATAGTGGAAATGACGGACTGTAGACGATTCACTAAAACTTTCGCCAGAATCTTAATATCAGAGGTCAGCAGTGAAATTGGTCTGTACGAGTCAGGGGATCTGGGATCCTTACCAGGTTTGGGCAGGACCAATACAATAGCCTCTTTCATAGAAGCAGGAAGGTTTCCTGATTGAAGGGAATCATTAAAAACTGACAGTAATTGGGGCATAAGGACATTACTATACTTTTTAAAAAATTCCATCGGTAGTCCATTAATACCTGGGGCTTTCTCATTGGGAAATGACTGTAGGGCTAATTCCAACTCCTTGAGTGTTAAAGGACCTTCCAACCATGCTACACTTGTCGCTGATAGTCTCGGGATCTCAATCTCTGTAAGATACTTAGCAATATTGGTGGAATCCACCTTTAATTTAGTCCTATACAGGGATTCATAATAGTTGTGGAAAACTGACAGGATCTCCTCATCAGATGTGGCAAGAGAACCATCCATCCTCTGGATCGACAATATTTTTGACGGTCACTCCTGGGCTCTAATTACTCTTGCCAGTAGCTTACCTGACTTTCCCCCGCCTCAAAATACTTTTGTTTTACAAAAGTCCATGCCATTCTCCCCATCTACCAGCTGCAACCAAAACGGATTAAGTTTCCATGTCCCGATCCCAGGGAGAGACGCCTAGTGCCCAGATGTAATTCTATAAAAAGCGGGGAGTGGTCGGAGAGGCTTCTAGGTAAATATTTGATTTCCGCCACTAGCGACAGCACCTCAGGCGAACCTATCGCTAAATCAATCCGTGACAGCGAATGGTGAGAACTAGAGAAACAAGAGAACTGATGCACATTAGGGTTCCTCATCCGCCAGATGTCATGTAAGTCCAGTTCCAGCAATACACTGGCAAAATTAGAATCCCTACTAGCTCCCGACATCCCTCCCCTATCCAGTGTTACAGAAGGGCAAGTATTGAAATCTCCTACTATCAATATAGGACATTGGGGTAAATCCTCAACATATCTCATAATTTTTTTTATTATCTCACTGTTGTAGGGAGGGGGAATGTACACTGCTACTAATACACTGCTCAAAAAAATAAAGGGAACACTTAAACAACACAATGTAACTCCAAGTCAATCACACTTCTGTGAAATCAAACTGTCCACTTAGGAAGCAACACTGAGTGACAATCAATTTCACATGCTGTTGTGCAAATGGGATAGACAAGATGTGGAAATTATAGGCAATTAGCAATACACCCCTAATAAAGGAGTAGTTCAGCAGGTGGTGAGAACAGACCACTTCTCAGTTCCTATGCTTCCTGGCTGATGTTTTGGTCACTTTTGAATGCTGGCGGTGCTTTCACTCTAGTGGTAGCATGAGACGGAGTCTACAACCCACACAAGTGGCTCAGGTAGTGCAGCTTATCCAGGATGGCACATCAATGCGAGCTGTGGCAAGAAGGTTTGCTGTGTCTGTCAGCGTAGTGTCCAGAGCATGGAGGCGCTACCAGGAGACAGGCCAGTACATCAGGAGACGTGGAGGAGGCCATAGGAGGGCAACAACCCAGCAGCAGGGCCGCTACCTCCGCCTTTGTGCAAGGAGGAACAGGAGGAGCACTGCTAGAGCCCTGCAAAATGACCTCCAGCAGGCCACAAATGTGCATGTGTCTGCTCAAACGGTCAGAAACAGACTCCATGAGAGTGATATGAGGGCCCGACGTCCACAGGTGGGGGTTGTGCTTACAGCCCAACACCGTGCAGGACGTTTGGCATTTGCCAGAGAACACCAAGATTGGCAAATTCGCCACTGGCGCCCTGTGCTCTTCACAGATGAAAGCAGGTTCACACTGAGCACATGTGACAGACGTGACAGAGAACGTTCTGCTGCCTGCAACATCCTCCAGCATGACCGGTTTGGCATTGGGTCAGTAATAGTGTGGGGTGGCATTTCTTTGGAGGGCCGCACAGCCCTCCATGTGCTCGCCAGAGGTAGCCTGACTGCCATTAGGTACCGAGATGAGATCCTCAGACCCCTTGTGAGACCATATGCTAGTGCGGTTGGCCCTGGGTTCCTCCTAATGCAAGACAATGCTAGACCTCATGTGGCTGGAGTGTGTCAGCAGTTCCTGCAAGACGAAGGTATTGATGCTATGGACTGGCCCGCCCGTTCCCCAGACCTGAATCCAATTGAGCACATCTGGGACATCATGTCTCGCTCTATCCACCAACGTCACGTTGCACCACAGACTGTCCAGGAGTTGGCAGATGCTTTAGTCCAGGTCTGGGAGGAGATCCCTCAGGAGACCATCCGCCACCTCATCAGGAGCATGCACAGGCATTGTAGGGAGGTCATACAGGCACGTGGAGGCCACACACACTACTGAGCCTCATTTTGACTTGTTTTAAGGACATTACATCAAAGTTGGATCAGCCTGTAGTGTGTTTTTCCACTTTAATTTTGAGTGTGACTCCAAATCCAGACCTCCATGGGTTAAAAATTTGATTTCCATTTTTTTATTTTTGTGTGATTTTGGTGTCAGCACATTCAACTATGTAAAGAAAAAAGTATTTCAGAAGAATATTTAATTAATTCAGATCTAGGATGTGTTATTTTTGTGTTCCCTTTATTTTTTTGAGCAGTGTATAAAAGGACCAATGATAACAGGTACAATGGAGACAAATATACCGACCATTATCATCTATGTGAGACGAGTGACATACAAATGGCAGAGATCTATGTACTAGAACACTTACACCCCTAGAATGTGAAGAGAACATGGAGTGAAATGCGTGGCCAACCCACGGTCTTTGTAGGACCGAAGTAGTGTTAGTAGATAAATGAGTCTCTGATAGACAAAATATAGCAGGATGGAAGTGTTTCAGTGCCATAAACATCGCAGTACGTTTAGTCGGATCACCTAGACCCCTAACATTCCACCCTATTATCTTAAGACTATTCGCCATGATACCACATTGTATAGTTGATATCCACGTACACCTCAGCTAATCCACACGTCGTCATTATATTCCTTATATACCGCAGAAGTATTTGGACCCCGTTCCATCGCTCAACCCACCCATTCCCAACCCCAAAAAACAATCCCGCAACAAACCAGCTAGCGGCAAGGATAGGATTCCTACCTAAAAAACCCCAACCAACAGGGCGAAAGAATTTCCCTACGGTCGGCCATATAGATGGCGGAATTATAACCACAGAAAAACCTGTGGAAGAATACAAACAGAAATCGAGTTACCTACGCTGACCTGCCCACATGTACACGGATCTGCAGCGTATTAAGTATACTTAAAGCGCACCAACATATTCAAACATTTTCAGGTGACACCCGCAACTCGTCACCAAATTAACATAAGGGTCCATGGACCCTGCATATGAAACATCAGATATTATAAACATACGGTCATAGAAACAATAGACAGTAGTGAGATACGACCAATACGCAAAGCAATAATATGCATTACATATCAAACATGTCCCTTAGTATAGCTGTCAAATCTCACGTGCTCCAGCTCTAAGATAGACAGGACACTCATCCCACAGACGCCGAATTCTTCAACAAAGGCTCATTGGCGTCAATCCACTGCGCCGCCTCCAGGGGAGTGTCAAAAAAGCAAACTACTCCACGTGCCACTACACGGAGCTTGGCAGGATACAACATGGAGTACAGGATTTGTAGATTCCGAAGGCGCCTTTTCACATCCAGGAACTTGACTCTCTTCCGTTGGACCTCTGCTGAGAAGTCTGGATAAATCGCAACTTAACTTCCATTGATCAGTAGCTCCGGATGATCCCTTGCTTTCTTAAGTATGTTGTCCCTGTCCCTGAAGTGTAGCAGCTTCATTAACACTGGACGGGGTGGGGCCCCTGGTGGCGGAGCGCGGAACGGCACTCTGTGCGCCCTTTCAATAGCAAACATTCTGGATAGCAAGTCCTTGCCAAATTTAATTGTAATCCAATCTTCAAAAAAGGATACTGGATCAGGACCTTCAGGTTTCTCGGGGACCCCCACCAACCGAATGTTATTCCTCGTTGAACGATTCTCCAGATCGTCTGTTTTTGACATCAGCAGGGTTACATTGTGAATAACTCTGCCCAGATCTCTTTTAACAAGGGGCAATTGATCCTCCACTGTACTCACTCTGGCTTCAACCTCAGTCATCCTGTCCGTGACTTTCTTAAGGTCTTGACGTAGAAAGGATACACTTTCTTGCAGGCTTCCCATATTGGTAGTGAGAAGAGCAAGCGCACTGTTACTTTGCTGGACTGCCTTAAAGATATCTGTAGAAGTAGGCTCACCAGTATTCACATCAAGCTGATCATGCTGTGTGTGCTGAGCACACAGGGATGCAGGGCCACTAGATGGAGCTAAAAGGACAGAAGCTGAGGCTCCAGCCATCTCCCCTGCTTGTGAGTGTTCATATTCAGGCCCCCATGTCGGTGAGGCTGAGGATTTCTTCCTCACAGCTGACACCTCCGATGCAGCCTGGGATGAAGCAGGCAGTTTAGATGGAGGTAAGTTCGCAGCTGAACGGGCATATTTACCCAGGCGGGCCGGCAAGTCTGCGGCCCGCACCTCCAATGCGGCGCCATCTTGCTTGATCGGCGTGGACATGCCGGCCTCCCTTAACTCTCTTTCCTTTTTGCCAGTGTGAGTCATGGTGCTGTAGATCGGGTCCGCACCCTCTCCGATGTCCCCCAATGAAATGTAGAGCGGCGGCGCTTACTGCAGCCTCAGGATTCCGCAGGATGGCAGACGGCAGGTCAGGAGCTCCCCTCAGTCGCGTCCACTCACATGCCCGACCAGGCCATGCCCTTGCAATGATTCTTAACCCCATGGATTAACATTCTAGTGCCTGCTAAAACTAATACCCCAATACTTCAACCAGAAACTGAAGTTATTACAACTCAGGAAACCTCAAGTTCCCCGGAAGCAAGATCTGAAGAGTCACAGCCTCTTCGGAGATCTGAAAGGAGTACCAGAGGACAACCACCAGTCCGTTATGGAGATTTCCTGCTCCAGCAGCCGAGAAGTAGAGATGTCGCGAACATAAAATGTTCCGTTCGTGAACGCAAATTTCCGTAAAATGTTCGCG
Organism: Bufo bufo; assembly: GCF_905171765.1. Classification (NCBI taxonomy): domain Eukaryota; kingdom Metazoa; phylum Chordata; class Amphibia; order Anura; family Bufonidae; genus Bufo; species Bufo bufo. The sequence goes on along the minus strand of NC_053395.1, from coordinate 119,866,758 downwards.
AATGGTGGGGACTAACACCTGGACTGTGGCATGCCAGAGGGGGATCCATGGCAAAACTCCCATGGAAAATTACGTAGTTGACGCAGAGTCGGGTTTTAATCCATAAAGGGCATAAATCACCTAACATTCCTAAATTGTTTGGAATAACGTGCTTTAAAACATCCAGTGTGTGTATACGATTAGGTATGATGTTGTATCGATCAGGTAGTGTAAGGGTTACGCCAGCTTCACAGTGACAGACCAAACTCTGACAGACCAAACTCCCCTTTTAACACACCGTAACAGGATAAAACTGATAGGAATAGTACACTGTTTGCAAACAACCGCAAACAGTGTACTATTCCTATCAGTTTTATCCTGTTACGTCCCCTATCAGGGGCCGGTGTATGGAATAGATTTTAGGAACCGGGAGATGGAAAAAGATGGTTGGTCGGTCCTCTTACTTCCAATTTGGGGCACTGCACGTGCGCCGTGCAATGTACTGTGTTACACTATATGAGTGGTGTGTTAAGTAGTACTATTTCTATCAGTTTAATCCCTGTTACGTCCCCTATCAGGGGCCGGTGTATGGAATAGATTTTAGGAACCGGGAGATGGAAAAAGATGGTTGGTCGGTCCTCTTACTTTGAAATTTGGGGCACTGCACGTGCGCCGTGCAATGTACTGTGCCACCCTATATGAGTGGTGTGTTAAGTAGTACTATTCTTATCAGTTTAATCCCTGTTACGTCCCCTATCAGGGGAAGTGTATCAAATAGATTTTAGACAACCGCAAAGAGTTGTCAATAGTTGACACACTCATGACATAAATTTTATTCCTCTATGCTCGTGTGCACGTTTGGGAGATTGCAGGCGATGGCGGTTTTTCAAAGCCTATGGTTTTGGTCTGTTCACAATGAAGCAACGACCTTATCATCTGGGGTGTGCCAACATTGCCAACACACTCATAAAGGTGATCGCTTCATTGTGATATGCAAGCCCTTTCACCTCAACAAGGTAACGATCACTAAGGGGAATTGACACATGTATGTGCCTTTTTTCTTGTTTTGTTTTTGCAGCCATAGTGCAGCACCAGAGGCCAGAAAAATTTGGCATGTACACATGCCTGAAAAATCAGGTATTGTTGCATCCGCTGCTACAAAATTGATATTTTCCAGGCAGAAAGTGCACTGAAACATTGCGGCTTGAACCATAGTTGGTGGCGGAGAAGTCACGCAAGTCATCCGGCATGCAGAGATTAAAAACAGCAGCATGTGGACCATTTTTAGCCCAAGGCATCTCATCAGGCCTTTTTTAGTCAAATGCATCCCCCACTGTCAGTCCCTTCGGGATCCATGCCTCATTCATCTTAAAATAAAGATGAGGTAATCTAGACTTTTTTGACCTAGGCGACTTCTCTTCTCAGTCACAATACCTCCTGCTGCGCTGAAGGTCCTTTCTGACAGGACACTTGAAGCGGGGCAGGCCAGAAGTTCTATCGCAAATTGGGATAGCTCAGGCCACAGGTCAAGCCTGCACACCCAGTAGTCAAGGGGTTCATCGCTCCTCAGAGTGTCGATATCTGCAGTAAAGGCGACGTAGTCTGCTACCTGACGGTCGAGTCGTTCTCTGAGGGTGGACCCCGAAGGGCTGTGGCGATGCGTAGGACTTAAAAAGCTCTGCATGTCCTCCATTAACAACACGTCTGTAAAGCGTCCTGTCCTTGCCGGCGTGGTCGTGGTAGGAGGAGGATTACTTCCACCTCTTCCCCTGTTAGATTCCCATTGTGCTGTGACATGACCCTTATACGCTGTGTAAAGCATACTTTTTAACTTGTTTTGGAACTGATGCATCCTTTCCGACTTCCGGTAATTCTGTAACATTTCAGCCACTTTCTGCTTTTACCAGGGGTCTAGTAGCGTGGCCAGCGAGTACAGGTCGTTCTCCTTCAGCCTTTTTATACGAGGGTCCATCAACAGGCATGACAGCATGAAAGACCCCATTTGCACAAGGTTGGATGCCGAGCTACTCATGTCCCGTTTCTCATCCTCACTGATCTCATTGAAGGTCTGTTCTTCCCCCCAGCCACGTACAACACCACGGGTACCAGATAGGTGACAACGAGCACCCTGGGATGCCTGCTGTCGTTGGTCTTCCTTCTCCTCCTCAAAGCCACATTCCTCCTCTGACTCCTCTTCCTCAGATTCCTCTTCCAGCATTGCCACAGGTCAGGCAAGCGATGATAAGGCTGTTTCTGGTGGTGATGGTGACCACAATTCTTCCTCTTCACGCTCATCTACGGCCTGATCCAGCACTCCTCGCAGGGCACGCTCCAGGAAGAAAAAAAATGGGATGAGGTCGCTGATGGTGCCTTCGGTGCGACTGACTAGGTTTGTCACCTCCTCAAAAGGACACATGAGCCTACAGGCATTGCGCATGAGCGTCCAGTAACGTGGCAAAAAAATACCCAGCTCAGCAGAGGCTGTCCTAGCACCCCGGTCATACAAATACTCGTTGACGGCTTTTTCTTGTTGGAGCATGCGGTCGAACATTAGGAGTGTTGAATTCCAACGTGTCGGGCTGTCGCAAATCAAGCGCCTCACTGGCATGTTGTTTCGCCGCTGAATATCGGAAAAGTGCGCAATGGCCGTGTAGGAACGCCTGAAATGGCCATACACCTTCCTGGCCTGTTTGAGGACGTCCTGTAAGCTTGGGTACTTATGCACAAAGCGTTGTACGATCAGACTCAACACATGTGCCATGCATGGCACATGTTTCAACTTGCCCAAATTCAATGCCGCCAACAAATTGCTTCCGTTGTCACACACCACTTTGCCAATCTCCAGTTGGTGCGGAGTCAGCCACTGATCCACCTGTGCGTTCAGGGCGGACAGGAGTGCTGGTCCGGTGTAACTCTCTGCTTTCAGGCAAGTTAACCCCAAGACGGAGTGACACTGTCGTATCCGGGATGTGGAATAGCCCCTGGGGAGCTGGGGGGTGCAGTTGATGTGGAGCAAGACGCAGCAGCAGAAGAGGACTCAGCCGAGGAGGTTAGTGAAGAAGATGGAGTAGGAGGAGTAGAGGAGGTGGCAGCAGGCCTGCCTGCAAGTCGTGGCGGTGTCACCAACTCCTCTGCAGAGCCACGCATTCCATGCTAGGCAGCCGTCAGCAGGTTTACCCAATGCGCTGTGTACGTGATATACCTGCCCTGACCGTGCTTTGCAGACCAGGTATCAGTGGTCAGATGGACCCTTGCCACAACACTGTGTGCCAGACATGCCATGACTTCCTTTTCCACAATAAAGTACAGGTTGGGGATTGCCTTTTGTGAAAAAAAAATTCTGCCGGGTACCTTCCACTGCGCTGTCCCAATAGCTACAAATTTTTTGAAGGCCTCAGACTCCACCAGCTTGTATGGTAAAAAGCTGGCGGGCTAAGAGTTCAGACAAGCCAGCTGTCACACGCCGGGCAAGGGGGTGACTCTGTGACATTGGCTTCTTACGCTTAAACATTTCCTTGACAGACACCTGATTGTGGGCAGATGAGCAGGAACTGCTGAAGGTGACAGGCGGAGTGGCGGATAGTTGAGGGGGGCAAGGAGGACAGCAGTGGTTGACGTGGCTGAAGATGCTGGACCAGGAGGAGGATGGTGGCTTTGATACCTAGGTGGGTGTTGGACTTCCCACGGCTCAGTTTCTTTTTGCACAGGTTGCAAATGGCATCACTGTTATCAGAGGCAGACACACAAAAAAAATGCCACACTGCTGAGCTTTGCAATGATGGCATTCTGGTGGTGGCAACAGCATGCGTTGATTGGCGTGCTGTCTGGCTGACCCCGGGTGCCGATACATGCTGTCTGACTGTGCCACTTCTCCTTGTGACGACTTCCCCCTGCTTCCAACTAGTCTCCTCCTCCTCTCTGTCTCCCTATCTGAACTTTCCCCCTGTTCTTCTTCTCTTTGAGCGGGCAACCACGTGACATCCACGGACACATTGTCATCATCAACTGCTTCACTTGTATCTGACAACTCAGCAAAGGAAGCAGCAGCGGGTACAACATCATCATCATCACACCGTACGTCCATGTGTGTAATGCTGCCTGACTGAGACATATCCCTGTTATCTACATCCTCTGGCAATAATGGTTGCGCATCACTCATTTCTTCCAACTGATGTGTAAATAACTCTTCTGACAGATCAAGTAAAGCAGCTGTGGTACTAGTGTTGGTGGTGGCGGCGGGCGGGTGAGTGGTAACTTGAGAGGTGCCCGAAGCTGAGCTGGAGGAGGATGGTGCATCAAGGTTCCGAGCGGAAGCTGTAGAGGATTGGGTGTCCTGTGTAAGCCAGTCAACTATGTCATCAGAATTTTTCAAGTTCTGGGTACGTGGCCTCTGAACACTGGGCATTATTCTAGGGCCCTGCGGGGTGGCCTGCCTCTGCCTGTCATTTTTTTTTAGATTAGTGGTACTATGCGTGCAAGGTACTGTGCCACCCTATATGAGTGGTGGGCAGTGGGCACAGTACAGTCTGTGGGCCTGACACACACTGGCAGGCAACTGCAATTACATTACAGAGAAAAAATGTAATTACTTTTTTCCCTGCAAGGTATTGTGCCACCCGATATGAGTGGTGGGCACTGGCAGTAGGCACAGTACAGTCAGTGGGCCTGACACACACTGGAAGGCAACTGCAATTACACTACTCAAAAAAATAAAGGGAACACTTAAACAACACAATGTAAGTCCAAGTCAATCACACTTCTGTGAAATCAAACTGTCCACTTAGGAAGCAACACTGAGTGACAATCAATTTCACATGCTGTTGTGCAAATGGGATAGACAACAGGTGGAAATTATAGGCAATTAGCAAGACACCCCCAATAAAGGAGTAGTTCTGCAGGTGGTGACCACAGACCGCTTCTCAGTTCCTATGCTTCCTGGCTGATGTTTTGATCACTTTTGAATGCTGGCGGTGCTTTCACTCTAGTGGTAGCATGAGACGGAGTCTACAACCCACACAAGTGGCTCAGGTAGTGCAGCTTATCCAGGATGGCACATCAATGCGAGCTGTGGCAAGAAGGTTTGCTGTGTCTGTCAGCGTAGTGTCCAGAGCATAGAGGCGCTACCAGGAGACAGGCCAGTACATCAGGAGACGTGGAGGAGGCCGTAGGAGGGCAACAACCCAGCAGCAGGACCGCTACCTCCGCCTTTGTGCAAGGAGGAACAGGAGGAGCACTGCCAGAGCCCTGCAAAATGACCTCCAGCAGGCCACAAATGTGCATGTGTCTGCTCAAACGGTCAGAAACAGACTCTATGAGGGTGATATGAGGGCCCGACGTCCACAGGTGGGGGTTGTGCTTACAGCCCAACACCGTGCAGGACGTTTGGCATTTGCCAGAGAACACCAAGATTGGCAAATTCGCCTATGGCGCCCTGTGCTCTTCACAGATGAAAGCAGGTTCACACTGAGCACATGTGACAGACATGACAGAGTCTGGAGACGCCGTGGAGAACATTCTGCTGCCTGCAACATCCTCCAGCATGACCGGTTTGGCATTGGGTCAGTAATGGTGTGGGGTGGCATTTCTTTGGAGGGCTGCACAGCCCTCCATGTGCTTGCCAGAGGTAGCCTGACTGCCAGTAGGTACCGAGATGAGATCCTCAGACCCCTTGTGAGACCATATGCTGGTGCGGTTGGCCCTGGGTTCCTCCTAATGCAAGACAATGCTAGACCTCATGTGGCTGGAGTGTGTCAGCAGTTCCTGCAAGACGAAGGCATTGATGCTATGGACTGGCCCACCCGTTCCCCAGACCTGAATCCAATTGAGCACATCTGGGACATCATGTCTCGCTCTATCCACCAACGTCACGTTGCACCACAGACTGTCCAGGAGTTGGCAGATGCTTTAGTCCAGGTCTGGGAGGAGATCCCTCAGGAGACCGTCCGCCACCTCATCAGGAGCATGCACAGGCGTTGTAGGGAGGTCATACAGGCACTTGGAGGCCACACACACTACTGAGCCTCATTTTGACTTGTTTTAAGGACATTACATCAAAGTTGGATCAGCCTGTAGTGTGTTTTTCCACTTTAATTTTGAGTAGGACTCCAAATCCAGACCTCCATGGGTTGAAAAATTTGATTTCCATTTTTAAAATTTTTGTGTGATTTTGTTGTAAGCACATTCAACTATGTAAAGAACAAAGTATTTCAGAAGAATATTTAATTAATTCAGATCTAGGATGTGTTATTTTTGTGTTGCCTTTATTTTTTTGAGCAGTGTATATTAAAGGGTAAAAATTAAATGACTTTATCTGCAAGGTACTGTGCCACCCGATATGAGTGGTGGGCAGTGGGCACAGTACAGTCTGTGGGCCTGACACTCACTGGCAGGCAACTGCAACTATATTACAGAGAAAAAATTTAATGACTTTTTTATCTGCAAGGTACTGTGCCACCCGATATGAGTGGTGGACACTGGCAGTGGGTACAGTACAGTCAGTGGTCCTGACACACACTGGAAGGCAACTGCAATTATATTACAGAGAAAAAATTAAATGACTTTTTTACATGCAAGGTACTGTGCCACCCGATATGAGTGGTGTGCACACAGTACAGTCTGTGGGCCTGTGGCCTCTCACACACGGGCAGGCAACTGCAATATATATATATACACTCACCTAAAGAATTATTAGGAACACCTGTTCTATTTCTCATTAATGCAATTATCTAGTCAACCAATCACATGGCAGTTGCTAGGGGTGTGGTCCTGGTCAAGACAATCTCCTGAACTCCAAACTGAATGTCAGAATGGGAAAGAAAGGTGATTTAAGCAATTTTGAGCGTGGCATGGTTGTTGGTGCCAGACAGGCCGGTCTGAGTATTTCACAATCTGCTCAGTTACTGGGATTTTCACACACAACCATTTCTAGGGTTTACAAAGAATGGTGTGAAAAGGGAAAAACATCCAGTATGCGGCAGTCCAGTGGGCGAAAATGCCTTGTGGATGCTAGAGGTCAGAGGAGAATGGGCCGACTGATTGAAGCTGATAGAAGAGCAACGTTGACTAAAATAACCACTCGTTACAACCGAGGTATGCAGCAAAGCATTTGTGAAGCCACAACACGCGCAACCTTGAGGCGGATGGGCTACAACAGCAGAAGACCCCACCGGGTACCACTCATCTCCACTACAAATAGGAAAAAGAGGCTACAATTTGTACGAGCTCACCAAAATTGAACTGTTGAAGACTGGAAAAATGTTGCCTGGTCTGATGAGTCTCGATTTCTGTTGAGACATTCAAATGGTAGAGTCCAAATTTGGTGTAAACAGAATGAGAACATGTATCCATCATGCCTTGTTACCACTGTGCAGGCTGGTGCTGGTGGTGTAATGGTGTGGGGGATGTTTTCTGGGCACACTTTAGGCCCCTTAGTGCCAATTGGGCATCGTTTAAATGCCACGGGCTACCTGATCATTGTTTCTGACCATGTCCATCCCTTCATGACCACCATGTACCCATCCTCTGATGGCTACTTCCAGCAGGATAATGCACCATGTCACAAAGCTCGAATCATTTCAAATTGGTTTCTTGAACATGACAATGAGTTCACTGTACTAAAATGGCCCCCACAGTCACCAGATCTCAACCCAATAGAGCATCTTTGGGATGTGGTGGAACGGGAGCTTCGTGCCCTGGATGTGCATCCCTCAAATCTCCATCAACTGCAAGATGCTATCCTATCAATATGGGCGAACATTTCTAAAGAATGCTATCAGCACCTTGTGGAATCAATGCCATGTAGAATTAAGGCAGTTCTGAAGGCAAAAGGGGGTCCAACACCGTATTAGTATGGTGTTCCTAATAATTCTTTAGGTGAGTGTATATATATATATATATATATATATATATTAAAAAAAAGCAGACTGATGTACTAGCCCTAAAAAGGGATTTTTGGGGTGCTGTCAGGACGCTGTCCTTACAGCATATGAGTCTTTGAGGACTGGAGTGGACACAGAACACTGGCCTAGCTAACGATTTCCCTATTAATTCAGCAGCAGCAGCACTCTCCCTGCTCTAACTAACACTGCAGCTTCAGAATGAATCTAAGATGGATGCTGTCCTTGCTTTTTGATAGGAGATGGGAGGGTCTGGGAGGGAGGGTATGCTGATTGGCTGGAATGTGTCTGCTGACTGTGAGGTACAGGGTCAAAGTTTGCTCAATGATGACGTATAGGGGGCGGACCGAGCATCGCATATGTTCACCCGCTGCGGCAAAGGCGTACAAGCGATGTTCGCCGGGAACTGTTAGCCGGAAAATAGTTCAGGACATCTCTATCGAGAAGTTAAGGTCCAGCCATGTTAATTCAACAAAAAGGACTAATACTCTGTTGTCGTGTTCCATTTGCTTTAAAGGACTTTTTAAGGGACTGTTTGTCTGTTTTGCAACATTCAAGTCCGCACCCGGAGATAGACTTTCACGTACTTGAGCCTCCGTGCTATTCCATTGTTATATTTATTGTGCCCAGGGAACGGCCTCATACCCTGTGAACCTCCTGAGATATTTATTTGTGTTTTCCTCATCATTATAGACTATTTTAGTTGCCGGTATATTAGCAGTATTCAAAGAAAATAATGTGTTACCCCATTTGATGCATTTCGTTGTTGCCTGAGATATGCTTGCCTAACCCATTTTATTCATAGGTACAAGAAGTACAAGAATGTGAGTTATGGCATTATTTCCCTATGCATGCATGCTTCTCCCTTTTTATATCTTTCAGGATGATACAACATCGAGTCAAGAATGTGTCGAGGGCGACTAACATTTTACCATGGGGGTATGCAGCGTCCCACTACGTGTGTGTGGGCACTGCTTAAAAGTACTTTTTGATCTTAACAATCGCATTGTACAGTATGGTATAACTTTGCATTTATGTATCTGCAAAATACCTGTTAACAGGCCTATTAGGTGTAATTTATACATCCCACCACTAGATGGGGATAAAGTTCAGGTCCTATATATATCCAGGTCAGGACTAGTGAGGCAGTTCAGTTCTGTTCAGTTCAGATCAGATTAGGCAGATTAAGAGTGGAGTTCAGTTGGGACCACAGGTCAGTGTGAAGATCAGTGAGTATATTGACACAGAGAGTGAAAAGGTGCAGATCCAGCATGTCAGCTCTAAAAAGAAGTTTTAGTCAAGAAAGAGACAAGAGAAAAGGACGGATTCAAATTCATCCAAAGGATAAAAGCCATAAACCAGGCATAAAGGACCTTTGGGATATTTTAGGTGAAGGATACCATAGCCTCCGGCAACCTCACCAGAAGTTCCACTGACATTGAAGTAACCCACTGCTCCAAAACCAAGAAACCTAAACAGCCTAAAACAGTGGATTTGCAGAATTAACTCTGTACCATCTAAAGACTGCATATTTGTACTGCTGCAACCAAAAGACATCCAAAGTAAAAGTTGTGAGTTGCATCTTACCACTGTCTACCTCATTATTACTACCTATTCTTGTACCACCATTAACGGTACTGGCGTCACGACAAAAATCATCAAGGGACTCAGCCGCAACAAGCACCCCTAACATCAAGGGCACCTCAACCACCATCTTGGCTGATGCTTCCTACCACAGAGCGTGTCCCGGAGGATTTCATGCTGTCCACCTCAACACTGTGCTGCCAGCCCAGGGAGGCTATCTGCTAACCGTGAGTAAACTGATGAACTGTGTGTTATATCATTTGGCCCCTCATCGGTCCACCGTGCACCTCACGTGTTGCCCCTGCGACTGGCTGGCTGCATAACTTTTTATTGGCGTCACGAACAGGATATTAACCCTTGCGCCATATTTGAGAGACTGTCACATGTGAATAAGCCCCTTTATTTGCTTGAGAGACTTTTGCTTATTGTGCGCTGTTTTGGGGTCCAGAACTGTTCAAACTGATTGCAAAGTATATGGAGGTGCTATAATAGTCCCCAGCATCAAAATCGCAGTGTCAAAAGTGAGAAAATTCAACATTTGTGTGTCACTATAACTGCTTGCTATCAGTGAATAGACTGTTACTGTGAAATTAATATGGCCGCCGGAGCTCCGATTTGAAGAATAATACTGCGCCATCACTGTGTGCAAGTTGGCGACACCCTCTGCAGAGCGGGAAACCAGTGTGCCGCCCCTTTATGCAAAATTGTCCGGTTAAAGCCCATCTTACCTGTACTGTGTGGCTTGTGGCCACATCAAAGGGAGACACCGCACACGGGAGGACTGTGTGACGTGCGTGCATCCCCAAAAGTATTGCGAGATTAACACCGGCAAGCTGCCGGATAGCAACGCATTGCCTGTCTGCCCCCAAGTAACTACCGCAGACTGTATTTTACTATTGACACCTCAGAATGAAGCACCGATAGCCAGGAGCGCTATCAAAAACTCAAACAAGCGCTGCCTGAGTGTTGTATTTAGCCGGCATCAAACATTTAAAGGGCCATACACCGTAAGATAGCGGTCGCCATAGCAATGCTAAACAAAAAGTATTGAAAACCACAATTAACCTACCTGACTGTAATCAACTTATTGTCAGCATGTCTGTGCAAGAGGATAACGTGCAGGCTGACCTCCGCGGACCCCCTGCGGCAGCCGCAGCCGGTCCTAGCGCAATGCCAACTGCTGCACTACCAAGTTTAATGCCTTTAACTATGCCTTATTATTTTGGGGCCCCCTGGTTCCCACGTTATTCTGGTGAAACTCACACTTTAAGGGACTTTAAAGAAAAAATGCTTGCTGTGTTCAGGTTGTACCCTGTATCCCCAGAACAGCAGATGGAGATTCTCCTTGCGCAATTAGAAGGAGCTGCTCTCAGAGAAGCGAAATCCTGGCCAAGCTCAGAGAGAAGGACACTGGAGCAGATATTTGAACGTCTCTACACCACCTTTGAACCCAGGACCGTGTCCAAGGTTAAGATGAGGTTCTTCAATAAAAAAAAGAAAACGGGTGAGTCACTCAGAGACTTTGCATTATCTTTACAAGAGGCCCTTAGAGCTGTTGTACAAGTAGACCCCCGTGAGGCAGAGAATCAGGACAAAACCCTGAAAGAGCAGTTTATTGAAAGTGTTAATACAGACAATTTAAAGAGCCAACTAAGAATGTTAGCCACCCAGCATCCAAGTTCTGCTTTCCTAGATTTTAAAGAACTAGCTATCAGTATACAGGGAAAAAGTTCACCAACAGAACCTGTTGGATCCGCTGTAGTGCCAGCCACACAGCCGGTCACCCCTGTCAAACCTTTACCTGTCGTCAGTCAGGCAACTCAAGCCCAATTCCTGACACAGTTGCTGCCCTTACTGAGCAAGTCCAATTCCTGACTAAAAGTGTGGAGAAAGTTCACAAAAAATTGGAACAATGGGAAAAGCCACTATTGCTTGAGGATGAGAAACCTGTATCCAGAAGGCTCTTCTCTCCTGATTAGGCCTCATGCACACGACCGTTGAGTTTTCCGTGATTTTCTGCGGACCCATGGACTTTCAATGGGTCAGTTGAAAACTCGGAAAATGCACCGTTGTTCATCCGCGGCCGTGATCCGTGTTTCCTGTACGTCAAAAAAATATGACCTGTCCTATTTTTTGGACGGACAACGGTTCACGGACCCATTCAAGTCAATGGGTCCGTGAAAAAACACGGATGCACACAAGATTGGCATCCACGTCCGTGATCCGTGGCCATAGGTTACTTTCACACAGACTGATCGCAGATCTGTCTGCATAAAAGCTTTTTCAGAGCTGAGTTTTCACTTCGTGAAAGGACCTTTGGGATATTTTAGGTGAAGGATACCATAGCCTCCGGCAACCTCACCAGAAGTTCCACTGACATTGAAGTAACCCACTGCTCCAAAACCAAGAAACCTAAACAGCCTAAAACAGTGGATTTGCAGAATTAACTCTGTACCATCTAGAGACTGCATAATTGTACTGCTGCAACCAAAAGACATCCAAAGTAAAAGTTGTGAGTTGCATCTTACCACTGTCTACCTCATTATTACTACCTATGCTTGTACCACCATTAACGGTACTGGCGTCACAACAAAAATCATCAAGGGACTCAGCCGCAACAAGCACCCTAAGCACCCCTAACATCAAGGGCACCTCAACCACCATCTTGGCTGATGCTTCCTACCACAGAGCGTGTCCCGGAGGATTTCATGCTGTCCACCTCAACACTGTGCTGCCAGCCCAGGGAGGGTATCTGTTAACCGTGAGTAAACTGATGAACTGTGTGTTATATCATTTGGCCCCTCATCGGTCCACCGTGCACCTCACGTGTCGCCCCTGCGACTGGCTGGCTGCACAACTTTAAAATCAATATGAAGAAATCCCAAATTCTGGACCTTGACCTGCCACTAAATCTGAACTCATGTCTTCCTCCCCTTTCTTGTGGGACTCTCCATTTATTACCTATCTGGGGGTAAAAATTGGCCTTACCCTATCAACACTTTTTAGCCTAAACTACACCCCCTCCTTCACTCAATATCTGAACAACTTTCCACTTTACAACCCCTATTGTTATCTTGGTTCGGGAGGAAAAACATTATCACCTCTTTGATCTTACCTAGACTAACCTATTTACAACAGGTCCTTCCCATTCCTGTGCCAAAAACATATTATGAAACTTTAAAGTGCCACATCAAACTGTTTCTATGGGAAGGGAAGAGACCACGCCAGACCTATTCCTCTCTTAATAAACCAAAATCTCATGGTGGAATTGGTCTACCCGATCCTGAGTTGTACGGCAGAGCAATTTCCCTATCCAGAGTGGTCAACTGGTTCATTGGTTCCCAACCTAGCGCTTGGGTACACATGGAACAGACTGATTATAAACACCCTTTCTCCAGTCTCCTAGTTGGTGTTTAAACCCCTCTTTCCTACGACAAACCTTCTAACCCTCTGGTTAAGTCGACCCCAGCTGCGTGGAAATGGCTTCAATCCTCACAGAATGCCATTCCTTTACCCTCCCCCTAATATGTATAAAAGACATCTTGGCCCATGCTCCATCAGCACTCAGAGACAGTTTACCTCACACTGTACGTAACTCAACAATCAAGGTCATATTCGTGTTTGATGAGGGAAATGGACTTCTTGACTCAAAAGGAATTCTCGCCCTCTTCCCTGAGCTAACATTTTTACACCCTTTGATCTCATTCTTAAGATCTTTCACATCAAAACATATCCCTAAAAGTGCCCTTTTACGCCCAATCACCTGGCTTGAAAGTCTAAGCTTATCCCAAAAACCACCTCCTAAACTCATATCTAGGATCTACAAACTAATTGCAACCCCTGTCTTGATGCCCAAACCGGCCTTCATCAATTTATGGGAGATAGACCTTAAAATTTCTTGGCCCCAGTCTGAACTTTCCTCAATATTGATAACTCCCCACAAAAGCTCTAGATGTGTGTGTGCGAACACAGGAGAAAGGTTACAAGGTTCTAACTAGGTGGTATAAAACCCCTGATGTCACCTGTCTATATAAGCCAGACAGGTTGGAGATGCCGTGAACAGAAAGGCACCTTCTTCCACATTTGGTGGACATGCCCACTGATCCAGACGTGGTGGTCTGAGATCTTTGCTCTTAGTAATAAAGTGTGCCAGACAACTTTCCCAACATCGCCTTCTCTAGCCCTATTGGGGCTTTCGCCCCCCCAACTCCCTCTGCCCCCCTTCCCCCTAGATTGTTTATCTCCCTTTTGGGAGCAGCAAGGCTTCTTATCCCCAAATACTGGCTTAACACAGACCTCCCCTCCATGACACAATGGATTCAAAAGTTCGATCAAATATATAGATTTGAAGAACTTGCGGCCTGGGAGAGTCACACTATCACTAAATATAGAGAATGCTGGAAACTGTGGAAGTCCTTCAGGAACTTCTGAAAGCCCTCTTATTAATTTTGGCTCATATCTACTCATATACATCCTTATACTTAGAACAATATTGGGTTGAAAAGGATCTGGGGACCTATGCGTTCCTTAAGAACTAACTTTGCTCAATTTACTGGACAAATGTCATTATTGTATCTCACTACATTGTACCTGGTGATATGTACTCCTTTTCTGTTAATAATTTTTATGATGCAATATTCTGTATCCTGATTATTTTCAATAAAGAAAATTATTTTTAAAAAGAAGAAGAAAAAAAAGAAAAAAGAATGGCTTAAACAGAAGAAAATATGCTTTCTGGAACGGCCCAGTCAGAGTCCTGACCTCAACCCGATTGAGATGCTGTGGCATGACCTCAAGAAAGCGATTCACACCAGACATCCCAAGAATATTGCTGAACTGAAACAGTTCTGTAAAGAGGAATGGTCAAGAATTACTCCTGATCGTTGTGCACGTCTGATCTGCAGGATCTGTTTTGTTGAAGTTATTGCTGCCAAAGGAGGTTCAGCCAGTTATTAAATATAAGGGTTCACATACTTTTTCCACCTGCACTGTGAATGTTTATATGGTGTGTTCAATAAAAACATGGTAACATTTAATTCTGTGTGTGTTATTAGTTTAAGCAGAATGATTGTCTATTGTTGTGACTTAGATGAAGATCAGATCACATTTTATGACCAATTTGTGCAAAAAGGGAGCCTTATCTTTTTTGCCCCCTGGAGCACCCCATGCTGCTGCCCACTGTTTGGAAAGGATCTACAGAAACGGATAAGTACATCATTATTATCAGTAGTTTCCATATTGTTATGGATAGTTTTATGCCTTAATCCTAGCAGTGTAGTGCAGCATGGTGGTGCTCCAGTAACTTTGGTTTTTTGTGGCAGCGACGTATTCGTCTATACACTTTTTTTAGTCTCCTGATGAACCATATCTTTGAGGGGAAACGCGTCGAGACTCAGAGCACTGATTTATAATCATCTGTGTAAATTGTGACTCTCTTTTTGATTGACCCAGGTATCCTCCTGGATCTTCAGATAGGACGGAATATCTTTATATAGTAGTTTTTGCAGGACCCGGACATCCATATGGGTCGTCTTGTGATAAGGGAAATTTAAGGACAGGCAGGTTAGGCACGGGGACGGAGTTCTCCCACCATCAGGGTGCATCTCTGGGCTGAGACAAGCACAGGGACACACTAGGGACCCATATGATTCTGGCCCTGCTATACCACCATACACAGCCTCCCCCACCCTGTCCTTCAATTGGCTTTTTCTGTCTGTGTGTGTTTTTTGTATGTCTATCATTTCCCACGTGAGGGACGCATATTTGTATTTTTAAGCTATTTAGATTAAAAGTTATATTTTAGGTAGTTGGCCCCAGTGATACTCCCCTAAAAATCCATATCATTCCAAAGGGTTCACATACTTTTTCTTGCAACTATATATATATATATATATATATATATCAGCATCTTTAGTGCCAGAGTGCTGTAAAGATTGAATTTTGGAATTCTCACCGGGAGCCTTGCCTGTAAAGTATCAGCATTAGAAGAATCCCTCCATTGACAACTGCCATTGAATGATAATAGGTAATAATCATTACTTATGCTATGCAAAACGCTTTTCAGTGATGAACTGTACCAACTGTCCAGAGACTATTAATTCTTCAGTAAATGTTCAACTGGTTTACAACAACCGACTCCTCATTCTTACTACTCCTCTCAATATTTGCACCTAACGGTGCTGGTGTCACGAACACAGGGGCCCAGCCGCAAAAGCACCTTAAACACCAATTACCATCAAGGGCACCTCAACCAACATCTGGCTGGTGTTTCCTGCAACCGAGAGTGCCCCGGAGGCTTTTGTGCCGTCTTCCCATCCACTGTACGACAGCCCAGGGAGGCATATGCTAACTGTGAGTACATGAACTGAGTACATGAACTATTGCACCCATCGGCCCACCGAGCCTCACGTGTTTTCCACTGTGGTTTGGTAGCATTACAATAATTAGCGTCACCACGAACATCCTCTGAGCCTTATGCAAACTATATAAAGAACAGGATACAAAATCCATTGCGCAATTGCCTTATGAGACTAATCCCCACTTGTTTGTCTGAGAGACTGTCAATGTGTTTTAATACAGTGCAAACCTTAAACTATTTTATTGAGCTGCAGAACTGTCCAAATATATTGAGAGTTGCATGGACATTAAGTACTAGTCAAATGTTATTCAACTGCAGTGTTAAAACTGGAAAAAAATCACATATTTTTGTGTCAGTACAACTGATTGCTGTCAGTGAATGGACTTTTGCATTGAACGTAAAATGGCCACCGGAGGTCTTCATGATTAATTTACTGCGCCATCTTTGTGTAAATGCCCTGCTAGCGGAGGGAAATATTGAGGTACAGCCCCTTCAGAGCGTGAAAATCTACTGTGCCACCCCTTATGCAAAGTAATTGAAAATGTGCCTCTCACCTTTGTTGTATTGTGCCAAAGATGCCTGCGCCTCCCCCGTGCAAAGTGAACCCAGTGGGAAGGTCGCTCATCAGAAGAGCATGACGTGCGTGCACACGCTGAACACGTCAGATGACGCTGAGTACTCCAAGGAAAAAGAAGTGCAAAAGAGAGGCGGCATGGCTGACCGCCCTTCTTCCCAACCTGACAAGGAACAGACCGCCCCAGAAGAAGTGGCGTGGGCGAGTCACGGTCCCGCACATCGGCAGTGGTCGTCGGAAATCGCCCTTCTTTTGGCAGGGGAACGCAACAACTTCTATGAAACAATAAGGAAGCAGTGTGACTCAGGTACGGCTCGTACTACACTCAATGGCCACCTCAGAGGCCAGCTGAGTTCCCCGAGGCCCAGCAGCCGAGTAAGAGGTGACCTTCTCAGAAAAAGGAGAAGAAGACAAATGAGGCACCTTCCGTCTCTGTGTGGCCGGACCCCCAGCGAGAGCCTGCCACTGGTCCAGCACAGTACCAGTATACCACAGGGTTCGCCAGCACTAACATTGCCTGGCAGCCCACGATCGCCCCCCCAGAACCTGGACGTTCACCCGAAGCCCCAGAGGAGGCGTTTTAGGACCAAGTCCAGACCTGCTCGCGGGATAGATGCCGGCCGGGTATGCACCAAGCGCCTTCAGAAGCTGACCCTTCAGGAGAGTCAGTAGATGCCCATTGAGCCTTTGACTATGAGAGATCCCGTTTCTGAAGCAACGCTGTCTGCTGCTGTGCCAGCGCCAACATCAACTGAAACAAAGGTCTACATCTTTGACCAACTTTGGGAGAGATTGAATGTAAAGCCCAAATTAACCAAGCGTATGCTGGAAGCCGTCCCAGAGGGTTCTTCCCCAGATGAGTATGACTCAGGGAGTCCCCTGGATACTGATGTCCCATCCAGTCCTGACCCATATCCCTAAATAGGCCGATTGGTCATTATTAAAATGGAGCCAGAGACATTGTTTGCCAGAGGAACTCTGTCCGTTTGCTGTTACCAAGTGGTAGTTCTCAAAACCACTAAAGAGCCCTCTGATCATTTGTAAGACTCTACAATGGACTCTGAAAGATCCAAGTTGCACTTTATTTTTGTGCCATTTTATCCCTTTTTAACACCTTTCTCAGGTAGTCTGGGACTTTAAACTAAAAAGTTTGCTGCAACATTCAAGAACTGTACCCAGAAAGACATTTTTCTGTGCCTTATCCTATGTAACGCACAACCTCTTAAATTAGAGACTTTTGCACTTTAACCCTTTGGATTACAAATTATTTATACCCCAAATCAGGGATGGACTTTGTCTCAGGACTATGTCATGGATTGCATTGCCCCAAATGTGAGATCACCGCCCATTTTGTCCACGTCAAGTAACAAAGAAAAACAATGCCCATTATTCCTTTTTGCTATCTAATGTGAAATATGCAAAATGTATATGTGATAAATTGCCTAGAATGTGTTGTTGTGCATGACCTTTTATTACAGGAAGTTATCGTAGTGTCATGCAATATCCATATTTGTATTTTCGTGTTGTGTACTTGGTGTATTTTAGGTGATGGCATAGAGATCCACAGCTTCAATGAAGCATACAACTTCAGCTTATTTGGTTTGCAATTATGCTGATTCAGGTTTTTATTTGACTTGCGGCAATATTCATATCGTATGTATCGGCATGCAGGCCTTCTTCAGATACTATGCCGCAGGATTGGAATGTAATCCACACTATAGTGTACTGGTGCGGCGTAGTTTTGCTATGCAAAACGCTTCCTATTGATGAACTGTACCAACTGTCCAGAGACTATTGATTCTTCAGTAAATGTTCAACTGGTTTACAACAACCGACTCCTCATTCTTACTACTCCTCTCAATATTTGCACCTAACGGAGCTGGCGTCACGAACACAGGGGCCCAGCCGCAAAAGCACCTTAAAATTACCATCAATGGCACCTCAACCAACATCTGGCTGGTGTTCCCTGCAACTGAGAGTGCCCCGCAGGATTTCGTGCTGTCTTCCCATCCACTGTACGCCAGCCCAGGGGGGCATCTGCTAACCGTGAGTACTTGAACAATTGCACCCATCGGCCCACTGTGAGCCGTGTTTTCCACTGTGGTTTGGTAGCGTTACAAGTACAAAGAACAAGTAGGACAGTGCGGACCCTCGTTATGGTGCTATTTGTTCGTAGTGTTGGGCGCAAATATTCGAATCACAAATTTTTATTGTGAATATCGTGAAGATTTAGAATATAGTGCTATATATTTGTATCTGCAAATATTCTAGATTTTTTTTCATCTGAACTCATGATCCCTCCCTGCTTCTTGCTTGTGGGCCAATGAGAAGGCTGCAATGTCTTTGTCTGAGTTTAGCAACATCCCTAGCAACCAATAGGAAAGTTGCCTACCCCTTACTATATAAGAACTTCCCCAGCAGCCATTTTCTGCAGTTTTTTGCATTTCTGAGAGAGAAAGCAGTGTTATTGCTGTGCTCTGTGCTTTGCTGTGTGATTACATTAGATAGTTCGTTAGTTAGTTCATGTATATAATACAGATAGTTAGTGGGAGATAGTCAGTGTAGGTTAGATCGTGATATAATGTAGCTGATAGGTTCCAGTGCAGAGTGTTAGGTAGTCTGATAGGTTCATACATACATGTTACAGACATAGTGCTGTGATGTCACAAGTTCACGACAATACTTAGTGCACCAATCAGTAATATGTAGTCAGACCTGCTAAAATGTGAAGTTGCACATATTGCGCCAAAATATGTGCATCATTAATTGCCGATTTGCGCAATTGCGAATATATTGGAGCACTTTATCTGCATATAAAGCTATTGTAATGTTCTGCTGTGCCAACCATTTTCTCCAGTCTCAGGAAACTTCTAGCAGCTTGAAAAATGTAGCTAAAGTGACCCACGCTTGTATTGCGCACGCAATACATGCATATTACATTGCCGATTTTCGCAATCAAGAAAATAAGGGCGAATTCTCGAATTTACCAATTTATGACGAATATTCGCCCTAATATGCAAAATTGCTAGTGCTGGTGCTATCCGGAGACTGCCTTCCCAATACAAAACCAGTCTGATCTATCAAAATCAATGAGGGAATAATTGACAGGAGCCTTTTCGCTAGAATCTTTGCATAGATCTTGACATCACAGTTCAGCAGTGAGATTGGCCGGTAGCTGGTAGTCTGTAAGGACGATTTACCTGGCTTTGAAATGGTCGCTGTGAGTGCTTCCAGCATTTCCGGTGGAAAAGAGCCTGATTCCATTGCTGTAGAGTATACAGTGAGGAGATGGTTAATGAGAAAAGGTCAATACTTTTTGCAGTATAGGGAAGAAAATCCATTGGGACCTGGAGCCTTATAAAAAGGCAGTGAGCGGATCACCTCCATTATCTCCTCAGGGGATATCGGCTTGTTCCAGCTGATCTGGAATCAGCCGGGGGAGGTTACTCCTATCCAGGAAGTAGTTTATATCCAGTTGAGTGGGCTGGGCAGTAGCCCAATCCTCACCTAAATTTTATAGACGGGAATAATAGTCTCGAAACGCATTGGGTATATCTCTAAGGGCAGAAACTAGCTTCCCTTTTGTGTGGTGATGAAGACATTGAATCCTCGGACTTGAGCCGTCTCGCTAGTTAATGATGAGAGGATAATCCCTATGGTGGAGCTTGGGTGGACTGGAGGATGAGATATGTGTCTCCTACAAACAAGCAATATAACAGTTTAGGGATTTCAGTTTCCACCACATTACAGACCGCTTAAAAGGGCTATTCAGCCCCCTCACATTTAAAAAGATACACTTAATTACCATCTTTAGTTATAAAAGTGATGTGAATAAGAGCTAGCACAAGTTCTCATAGTGCGAGTTGATTGTCTAGCTACATCATCAGGTATGGAATGTTAAGGACACTCACTTGGATGCATACCTACATAAAGAGCAGCAAAGTTCAAACAAAGAAAGTAAACGTGGATCAAACCACTGTAGAACAATAACGGCACCCAGTCCACGAACTTACAGTCGTGGCCAAAAGTTTTGAAAATGACAAAAATATTAGTTTTCACAAAGTCTGCTGCTAAACTGCTTTTAGATCTTTATTTCAGTTGTTTCTGTGATGTAGTGAAATATAATTACACGCACTTCATACGTTTCAAAGGCTTTTATCGACAATTACATGACATTTATGCAAAGAGTCAGTATTTGCAGTGTTGGCCCTTCTTTTTCAGGACCTCTGCAATTTGACTGGGCATGCTCTCAATCAACTTCTGGGCCAATTCCTGACTGATAGCAACCCATTCTTTCATAATCACTTCTTGGAGTTTGTCAGAATTAGTGGGTTTTTGTTTGTCCACCCGCCTCTTGAGGATTGACTACAAGTTCTCAATGGGATTAAGATCTGGGGAGTTTCCAGGCCATGGACCCAAAATGTCAACGTTTTGGTCCCCGAGCCACTTAGTTATCACTTTTGCCTTATGGCACGGTGCTCCATCGGCTGGAAAATGCATTGTTCTTCACCAAACTGTTGTTGGATTGTTGGAAGAACTTGCTGTTGGAGGGTGTTTTGGTACCATTCTTTATTCATGGCTGTGTTTTTGGGCAAAATTGTGAGTGAGCCCACTTCCTTGGATGAGAAGCAATCCCACACATGAATGGTCTCAGGATGCTTTACTGTTGGCATGACACAGGACTGATGGTAGCGCTCACCTTTTCTTCTCCGGAGAAGCCTTTTTCCAGATGCCCCAAACAATCGGAAAGAGGCTTCATCGGAGAATATGACTTTGCCCCAGTCCTCATCAGTCCATTCACCATACTTTCTGCAGAAGATCAATCTGTCCCTGATGTTTTTTTTGGAGAGAAGTGGTTTCTTTGTTGCCCTTCTTGACACCAGGCCATCTTCCAAAAGTCTTCGCCTCACTGTGCGTGCAGATGCGCTCACACCTGCCTGCTGCCATTCCTGAGCAAGCTCTGCACTGGTGGCACTCCAATCCCGCAGCTGAATCCTCTTTAGGAGACGATCCTGGCGCTTGCTGGACTTTCTTGGACGCCCTGAAGCCTTCTTAACAAGAATTTAACCTCTTTCCCTGAAGTTTTTGATGATCCTATAAATTGTTGATTGAGGTGCAATCTTAGTAGCCACAATATCCTTGCCTGTGAAGCCATTTTTATGCAACGCAATGATGGCTGCACGCGTTTCTTTGCATGTCACCATGGTTAACAATGGAAGAACAATGATTTCAAGCATCACCCTCCTTTTAACATGTCAAGTCTGCCATTTTAACCCAATCAGCCTGACATAATGATCTCCAGCCTTGTGCTCGTCAACATTCTCACCTGACTTAAAAAGACGATTACTGAAATGATTTCAGCAGGTCCTTTAATGACAGCAATGAAATGCAGTGGAAAGGTTTTTTTGGGATTAAGTTAATTTTCATGGCAAAGAAGGACTATGCAATTCATCTGATCACTCTTCATAACATTCTGGAGTATATGCAAATTGCTATTATAAAAACTTAAGCAGCAACTTTTCCAATTTCCAATATTTATGTAATTTGTATGTATGTAATTTATGTTACTTTTGGCCACGACTGTACGCTAAGGTCAATAGGTACCTGTCAAACTGGAGGTGAAAACAGAAAGCATACAGTTATTTCAGGAGGGATTCCGCATTCTCCCTCGCCAAAACATGAATTAGCAGAAAAAAGGAAGAAAAAGGTGTAAGAAAGAAACTTAGTTCAGGATATGGGCACCACATGCCATTCCGCATAAATTCTTGCAGGGAAGACTGTCACGAGGGTGTCACGACCTATTGCAACAGGTGGCTACGCACTTGGTTTCTCAAGGGATCGCTCAATGGCCTAATGGTTAGAATGGATTCCGGTCCAGGTTTTCCTGCTTAGGTTGGCGACCCTTTTTGTCCAGTTTGGGAATTTGTAGATTTTCCTTTCAACTATTCTCTGTCAGCCACTCCCACTACTATATATCCTTTCTTTCTGCTTCCCCTGTTGTCAGATATAGACCTTCCTTCCAGATCTTCTATTCTAACCTCAGGTGGACAACAGTTGCTGTGGAGCCGTTGGAACTGGAGCTGTTGGATCTCCGGTTCACTCCTGTCGTCTCCAGTTTGTTGTCTCCCTTTAGGGATTGTTTGTAGTGTTTGTGTTATTATTTCCTTTCCCTGTTGTTACCCTAGGTGTTAGTAGCGAGGACTAGTGCTCCCAACGCCCTATTCACTACCTAGGGCTTATTTCAGGGTAAGCCAGGGACAAGTGATCGGCTTACGGGTTAGCAGCCTATCAAGAGACGTCAGGGCAGCCAGGTTCCAGTGCCAGGTGAGCTAGGGGTCTCCACTCCTCCCTCTCCCTAGTGGAAGGGTACTCCTCTTCCCTGCCCTCTGCGTCACATGTCTGTTTCCTGCCATATCAGACATGATAAAGGCGCTCTTGGTCGTTGGAGGGTCGTCTTCTATAGGGATGCGCCATTTGGTCAGGAGGGCCTTACATTCTTCCACCGAGACAGCTGCATGGAAAGTTCCTGTCCTATTGATGAGGATTTTGGAGGAGAATCCCCAATGGTATGGTATAGCATGTTGTCTCAGTATAGTTGTGAGTGGAGCAAGGCGTCTGCGGGCCTGCAAGGTAGCAGCCGATAAATCTGTAAACAACTTCAAGGAGGCGTAGGGGTCAGGTAGCGGCTGTTGTTAATGAGCAATCTCCATGAGCTTCTCCTTAACGTGATAGAAGGAGTATCTGGCCAAGACATCCCTAGGCACTGAGTCCAGAAGATTGGGTAGTTTAGGGACCATGTGGGCTCTGTCTATGCTGAGTTCGTATTCAGCACAAGTAGGGAGGTGTGCCTTGGTAAACTGTAGATAGGCCCGAAGCTCCGAGCCAGGAATTGTCTCAGGGATGTTGCGGAATTGAATGTTATTTCTGTGGTTATGGTCCTTGTACTCCACCAATTTTGCCTGCAGTGTATCCACTATATCATCCAGTGTGTTGTGGGAGTCCACCAGCTTGATTTCCATCAGTGATCATGAGTAGAGATGAGCGAATCGAATCAGACGAAGTAAAATTTGATCCGAATTTAAGGAAAAATTTGATTTGCAACAAATGCGAATTTCCTCGTGCTTTGTGGTAACAAATCGCAATTTTTCCTAAAATGGCGGCTATAATGGCAGCTACATGTGTTAGGACATGGGGCAAGGAAATATGGGAAGGCGGGCTGACCCATAATGCACTGCATACAGCCAAACAGCAGCCAGCCCTGTGATGTCACAACCCAGGCCATTTTAGAGTCAGACATTTTCCAGTGTTCTGAGTGCAGGGACAGAAGTGAGAAGGTGCTAGGGACAGCAATAGGAAAAACTTCATTGCGAAAAAAAACCCTGAAAAAAACTATTTATAAATGCAGGGAAAGGATAGGGAGGAATCATTACTCAGCATCTTAGAGCAGGGAGAGACTTCAGAAGGCGCTAGGGACAATGCCAGAAAAAGCTATTTATAAGTGCAGGGAAACAATAGGGAGGAATCATTTTACAGCATCTTAGTGCAGGGAGAGACGTCTGAAGTCGCTAGGGACAGTGCTAGAAAAACCTCATTGTAAAAAAAAAAAAAGCGATTTACAAGTGCAGGGAAACATTATTTTGGGATCCAAATAGCTATTATACAGCTCTGGCATTCCAGCAATTTGTTCTTGTTGTTGGGGTGCAAGTGCTATGTTGAAAAGCCTTTAGTGGATTATATCTGTGGAAAAAGAAAAATATATATGCATTTCACTTCTGCAGTTATTTGTGTTGAAAGAGTTTAGTGGCCTATTTCAGTACAAAAAGAAAAAATATAACTGCAGAAGTGAAATGCGTATATATGTGGTGAAAGTGTTCAGTGACCTATTTCAGTACAAAAGGGAAAAAAAATATATGCACTTCACTGTTGCGTTTATTTGTGGTGAAAGAATTTAGTGGCCTATTTCAGTACAAAAAGGAAAAATATATATGCATTTCACTTCTGCAGTTATTTGTGTTGAAAGAGTTTAGTGGCCTATTTCAGTACAAAAAGAAAAAATATAACTGCAGAAGTGAAATGCGTATATATGTGGTGAAAGTGTTCAGTGACCTATTTCAGTACAAAAGGGAAAAAAATATATATGCACTTCACTGTTGCGTTTATTTGTGGTGAAAGAATTTAGTGGCCTATTTCAGTACAAAAAGGAAAAATATATATGCATTTCACTTCTGCAGTTATATGTAGTGATGGACGAACATCGGCCAGGACGATTCGCAAACACGAACGCGCGTTCGCATCGGCCCATTGACTTTAATTGCAGGCGAACTTGGAAAACCTTCAGGTTATATTTGCAGCCACCAAATACAAACTGTGAGTGCACAAATAGTCCCACAACATGGACAGTGACATTCCAAAGGGGGATCATTTGCAAAAATTCACACCAAAAATATGTATTTTAACACCTTAAGGACCCTGCCATATTTCACCTTAAGGACTCGGTCATTTTTTGCAAATCTGCAAAATTGCAAATGTGTCACTTTATATGGTGATAACTTTAAAACGCTTTTACTTATCCAGGCCATTCTGAGATTGTTTTCTCGTCACGTATTGTACTTCATGACAGTGGTAAAATCGAGACCAAAAAATACATTTTTATTTATAAAAAAAAAATCTAACTTTACCAAAAATTTGGGAAAATTAGCAAATTTCCAAATTTCAATTTCTCTACTTTTATAATAGATAGTAATACTTCCAAAACTAGTTATTACTTTACATTCCCCATATGTCTACTTCATGTTTGGATCATTTTGTGAATGCCATTTTATTTTTAAGAAGGCTTAGAAGTTTAGAAGCAGATATCAAAAATTGTTCTGAAAATTTCTAAAACCCACTTTTTTAGGACCAGTCCCGGTCTGAAGTCACTTTGTGAGGCTTACATAATAGAAACCACCCAAAATTGACCCCATTTTGCTAACTACACCCCTCGAGGTATTAAAAACTGATTTTCCAAACTATGTTAACCCTTTAGGTGTTCCACAAGAATTAATGGAAAATAGAGATAACATTTCAAAACTTTACTTTTTTGGCAGATTTTCCATTTGAATCAATTTTTTCCAGTTACAAAGCAAGGGTTAACTCAATATTTATGGCGCTGATTCTGTAGTTTACAGAAACACCCCATATGTGTTCGTAAACGGCTGTTTGAGCACACGGCATTGCACAGAAGGAAAGGAATGCCATACGGTTTTTGGAAGGCAGATTTTGCTGGACTGTTTTTTTGACACCATGTCCCATTTGAAGCCCCCCTGATGCACCCCTAGAGTAGAAACTCTAAAAAAAAGTGACCCCATTTTTGAAAATACACCCCTCAAGGTATACAAAACTGATTTTACAAACTTTGTTAACCCTTTAGGTGTTCCACAAGAATTAATGGAAAATAAAGATGACATTTCAGAATTTCACTTTGGCAGATTTTCCATTTGAATAAATTTTTTCCAGTTACAAAGCAAGGGTTAACAACCAAACAAAACTCAATATTTATGGCTTTGATTCTGTCGTTTACAGAAACACCCCATATGTGGTCGTAAACTGCTGTACGGGCACACAGCATTGCGCAGAAGGAAAGGAACGCCATATGGTTTTTTGGAAAGCAGATTTCACTGGGATAATTTTAAGCTGCCATGTCACATTTGAAGACCCCCTGATGCACCCCTAGAGTAGAAACTCCAAAAAATCTACCCTATTTTGGAAACTACGGGAAAAGATGGCAGTTTTGTTGATACTATTTTAGGGTACATATGATTTTTGGTTACCTTTGGCAAGGTAACAAGAAATAGCTGTTTTGGCACCGTTTTTATTTTTTGTTATTTACAACATTGATCTGACAGGTTAGATCATGTGGTATTTTTATAGAGCAGGTTGTCACGGACGCGACAATACCAAATATGACAGCTTTTTTTGGTTGTTTGTTTCAGTTTTACAAGCACTCTTCTCGAGCAAGCACTCTTTGGGGTAGATGAGGGGGATGGTGACAGAGAGGAGGCTGAGGAAAGTGATGTAGCTAGCTGGGTAAAAGTTAGAAAGCAGGGTAGAGGGAAGAGTGCCAGGGAGGCTAGCCCTGATCTGACACACCCCAACAAGTTTGCACGTTTGGCAGATGAGGGGGATGTCAGTCCAGGGACGGCACTGCTGCAGCCGGACACTTCCTCTGAAAGTCAGGGGAATTTCAGCTCCAGTAAGCAGGGAACCAGGAGAGCAGGGCAGGCCAGACAGGTGCTGGTAGTGGGAGACTCCATTATTAAGGGAACAGATAGGGAAATCTGTCACAAAGACCGTGACAGTGTGCTGTCTTCCTGGCGCTAGAGCTCGACACATCGCGGATTGGGTTGACAGATTACTGGGAGGGGTTGGAGAAGATTCAGCGGTCATGGTCCATATCGGAACCAATGACAAAGTTAGAGGTAGGTGGAGAGTCCTTAAAAATGATTTCAGGGATTTAGGTCAAAAGCTTAGTGCAAGGACCTCAAAGGTAGTATTTTCTGAAATACTGCCTGTACCACGAGCCACACAAGAAAGGCAATGGGAGATTAGGGAGAATAACAAGTGACTCAAGAACTGGTGTAGGAAGAAGGGGTTTGGGTTCCTGGAGAACTGGGCCGACTTCTCTATCGGCTACAGGCTCTATTGTAGGGACGGGCTGCACCTCAATGGGGAAGGAGCAGCTGTGCTGGGGAGAAAGATGGCTAGAAGGTTGGAGGAGTGTTTAAACTAGGGACTGGGGAGGAGGGAAATTACATTATAGGAGGGGAAGATAGTGCAGATAGAGACCGGGGGCAAGGTAGTGGGACTGGGGGAGGAATGGAAGGAGGGACTAGAACAGTTCAGAAGGAAAGGTGTAGGGTAATAAATATACATAAACCTCTCAAATGTATGTATACTAATTCCAGAAGCCTGACTAATAAAACTGGGGAGCTGGAATTAGTGATGTGTGAGGAGAACTATGACATAGTGGGAATAACTGAGACATGGCTGGATGATAGCTATGTGTGGCGAAACCAACCTCGCCACTGGGTTTTGGAGGGGCCTGGTTGCCATCCTCTTGCCCCAGGATTATGGGCCCTCTCATCAGCCCATGCAAAACTTAAACCCCATGGCGATTTGACTGTGTTTGTGGCATCTGAGCGCTCAGATCCAAGCCATATGGGGACATGTGGGGTTTTGAGGTGTGTGACAGAACCATCTGTCTGTGTAATTGTATTGTATGTTATGTGAGGATACCCAGATAGCTAATGTTATTGTATTTGTGTATTCTGAGTGCTATTCACCTAATGATATGCACTCAGACTTGAGCTATCTGGGAATATGTTAAATGTCTGTGTTTGCTATGAGGGTGTGACATTGTGTGTTTGGGTGGTGATTCCTGTCCTGTTGTTCCCACATGTGTATTGGTGATTTCCCTTTGTCCTGAGAGATAATTGAATTGCTCCTCGGGTGTCTCCAGGGCAGAGAGGAGGAAACCATGATGCATTGTGGGGATGTGTTGTGTCTGTGTATCCTGAGTGCTACGTATCTGTCCTGTGTCACAGTCTTCCTTCTGGTCCCCTAGGGGCGTGTACACCAGATGGGGACCTGCATAAATACGGGCGGGTAGCCCTCAATAAAGTGTTCCTGTTTTTACACTCAACATAGAGCCTTGTCTCATGTGTGTGGGGATTGCTATATGTGTATACTCCCCTGGCTATTACTCCTAGCTCTTGTAAGAGCTGTTCCTGGTTCCTGTGGTGGTATAGGTGTCGAGCGGAGTGCTTGGAGTCCTCGGGAGGCACTGGAGGTACCCGGTCGGGTGCCAGGAAATCCGTTACACTATGACTGGGCAATAAATGTACAAGGTTACAGTCTGTTTAGAAAGGATCGTCAAAACCGGAGAGGGGGAGGGGTTTGCCTTTATGTAAAGTCTTGTCTAAAGCCCACACTCCGTGAAGATATAAGTGAGGGACATGAACATGTGGAGTCACTGTGGGTAGAAATACATGGAGCTAAAAACAATAATAAATTACTAAAAGGAGTTTACTATAAACCACCTAATATACCAGAGTCCACAGAAAATCTACTACTAAACTAGATAGACGAGGCGGCAAATCATAATGAAGTGGTTATTATGTGGGACTTCAAGATATAGACTGGGAAACTGAAACTTGTATATCTCATAAAGGAAATAGGTTCTTGGCAATAACCAAAGACAATTACCTCTCCCAACTGGTTCAGGACCCGACTAGAGGGACGGCCATACTGGACTTAATATTAACCAATAGGCCTGACAGAACAACAGACGTGCAGGTTGGGGGACACCTGGGAAATAGTGAACATAAAGTAATAACCTTCCAATTATCATTCAAAAGAGCGTTTCTACAGGGAGGAACAAAAATACCAAACTTCAAAAAGCTAAATTTAGCCAACTAAGAGAGGCCATAGGCCTATCTAACTAGGCCAAAGTCCTCAAAAATAAAAATACAGCCACAAAATGGGATATCTTTAAAAGCATCCTAAAATCTCATTGTGAGAGGTACATACCATATGGGAATAAAAGGTTAAGGAACAAAAAGAAACCAATGTGAATAAATAGAACTGTAAAGAAAGCAATAAATGACAAAAATAAAGCATATAAAATCACTAAAACAGGAGGGTAGCATGGAAGCACTGAAAAACTATAAGGAAAAAAATAGAACATGTAAAAAACGAATAAAAGCAGCCTAACTAGAGACCGAGAGATTAATTGCCAAAGAGAGTAAAACTAACCCTAAAATGTTCTTCAATTATATAAATGGTAAAAAGTATAAATCTGAAGGTGTTGGCCCTTTAAAGAGTAATGAGGGGGGAGTCGCAGAGAGCGACGAGGAGAAAGCAAAGCTGTTAAATATTTTTTTCTCAAATGTATTCACTGAGGAAAATAAATGGTCAGATGACATGCAGAATGTAAAAATAAATTCCCCATTAAAAGTGTCCTGTCTGACCCAGGAAGAAGTACATCAGCGACTTAAAAAGATTAAAATAGACAAATCACCAGGACCAGATGGCATACACCCCTGTATCCTAAGGGAATTAAGAAATGTCATAGCCAGATCCTTATTTCTGATATTTGCGGACTCTATACTGACAGGGACTGTCCCACAGGATTGCCGCATGGCAAATGTAGTGCCAATATTCAAAAAGGGTCCAAAAACAGAGCCTGGAAACTATAGGCCGGTAAGTTTAACATCTGTTGTGGGTAAACAGTTTGAAGGTTTTCTGAGAGATGCTATCTTAGAGCATCTCAACGGAAATAAGCAAATAACGCCATATCAGCATGGCTTCGTGAGAGATCGGTCATGCCAAACTAATTTAATCAGTTTCTATGAGGAGGTAAGTTCTAGACTTGACAATGGCGAATCAATGAATGTCGTATATCTGGACTTCTCCAAAGAAAGCATTTGACACTGTACCACATGAAAGGTTAGTATATAAAATTAGAATGCTCGGACTGGGAGAAAACGTCTGTATGTGGGTAAGTAACTGGCTCAATGATAGAAAACAGAGGGTGGTTATTAACGGTACACACTCAGATTGGGTCACTGTCACTAGTGGGGTACCTCAGGTGTCAGTATTGGGCCCTATTCTCTTCAATATATTTATTAATGATCTTGTAGAAGGCTTGCATAGTAAAGTATCAATTTTTGCAGATGACACTAAACTGTGTAAAGTAATTAACACTGAAGAGGACAGTATACTACTACAGAGGGATCTGGATAGATTGGAGGCTTGGGCAGATAAGTGGCAGATGAGGTTTAACACTGACAAATGTAAAGTTATGCACATGGGAAGGAATAATGAAAGTCACCCGTACATACTAAATGGTAAAACACTCTGTAACACTGACATAACACTGACGGAAAAGGATCTAGGAATTTTAATAAACAGCAAACTAAGATGCAAAAACCAGTGTTAGGCAGCTGCTGCCAAGGCCAATAAGATAATGGGTTGCATCAGAAGGAGCATAGATGCCCGTGATAAGAACATAGTCCTACCACTTTAAAAATCGCTAGTCAGACCACACATGGAGTACTGTGTACAGTTCTGGGCTCCTGTAAACAAGGCAGCCATAGCAGAGCTTGAAAGGGTCCAGAGGAGGGCAACTAAAGTAATAACTGGAATGGGGCAACTACAGTACCCTGAAAGATTATCAAAATTAGGGTTATTCACTTTAGAAAAAAGACGACTGAGGGGAGATAAAATTAATATGTATAAATATATCAGGGGTCAGTACAGAGATCTATCCCATCATCTATTTATCCCCAGGACTGTGACTGTGACAAGGGGACATCCTCTGCGTCTGGGGGAAAGAAGGTTTGTACACAAACATAGAAAAGGATTATTTACGGTAAGAGCAGTGAGACTATGGAACTCTCTGCCTGAGGAGGTGGTGATGGTGAGTACAATAAAGGAATTCAAGAGGGGCCTGGATGTATTTCTGGAGCGTAATAATATTACAGCCAATAGCTACTAGAGAGGGGTCGTTGATCCAGGGAGTTAGTCTGATTGCCTGATTGGAGTCGGGAAGGAATTTTTTATTCCCCTAAAGTGGGGAAAATTGGCTTCTACCTCACAGTTTTTTTTTTGCCTTCCTCTGGATCAACTTGTAGGATAACAGGCCGAACTGGATGGACAAATGTGTTTTTTTTTCGGCCTTATGTACTATGTTACTAAAGCATTTTTGAAAATGATTTTTTAGTGTCTCCACATTCTGAAAGCCGTAGTTTTATTTATTTTTTGGGTGACTGTCTTATGTAGGGGCAAATTCTTTTTCGGGATGAGATGACGGTTTGATTGGTAATATTATAGGTACTTTTTCAGTTTTTGGGCGATTATCTTAAATAGGGTAGCATTTTTGCGGGGTGATGGTTACATTGGCACAATTTTGGGGTGCGTATGACATTTTGATCGCTTGCTATTACACTTTTTGTGATGTAAGGTTAAAAAAATGGCTTTTTTTACACAGTTTTTATTTTTTTTTAATTACGGTGTTCACCTGAGGGGTTAGGTCATGTGATATTTTTATAGAACAGGTTCTTACAGACGCGGCGATACCCAATATGTATACTTTTTTTATTTACTTATGTTTTACACAACAACAGCATTTTTAATTTAAAAAAATCAATGTTTTAGAGTCTCCATATTCTGAGCCATAGTTTTTTTTTTACTTTTTGGCCGATTGTCTTAGGTAGGGGCTCATTTTTTTCAGAATGATGTGACGGTTAGATTGGTACTATTTTGTCGGGCATACACCTTTTTGATTGCTTGGTGTTTCCCTTTGAGTGATTTTTTAGCACAGTTTTTATTTAACTTTTTTGACGGTGTTCACCTGAGGGGTTAGGTCATGTGTTATTTTTATAGAGCTGGTCGATACGGAAGTGGCGATACCTAATATGTCTACTTTATTATTTGCCCCACTCTGGGACTTCAACATTACAGGGTCTGATCCCTGTTTGAATGCAGCACAATATTGTGCTGTATTAAACTGTTAGTGTTTTACACTGTAAAATGCTAACAGTTGCCTAGGAGACCCAGGCTGGGGGCTGGGCCTCTTAGGCCTCCGTACATGCCCGGCCCCAAGCCTTGGAATGGCTTGGGGCTGCCATGGCAAACATCGAGTCACCACCACAGCAGCGACGGGGACCCGATGGATTAGGTGAGGGAGCGCAAACCTCCCATATGCCGCGGTCAGCGCTGACCGCGCCATATGAGGGGTTAATCCACCGGCATCGGCATCATTACCGATGCTGGTGGATGCAGCAGGGATCCGGCTGTCAGTAACAGCTGGATCTCTGCCGCTGTTCGTAGCACAGCACGCGGGGGGGAGAAAGGACCCCAGGACGAGAATTCTCGTCCTAGGGCACTAAGTACCAGCCCTTTAGGATGAGCATTCTGGACCTGGGTCCTTAACGTGTTAATCAGGGGCCATTTTTATCCGTCTTAAAGGGAAACTCTCAAAAATGTGCCCTGCTGGAGCCTAGAAAGATTTTATTTCCTATCGGTTTGATGTATACAAATGTGCAGCATTCCACGTTTTTGTATCCTGCAGTGTTCGTTTAAAAAAATGCATACTTAACGTAATTGTTTTTTTCTACCATGGAACTGTATGGTGAACGGACGCCACTGTACGGCATCAGTCTGGCATTTTTGGTATGCATTAAATGGATGGCAAAAATAGGATGTGAACCCAGCCCTAGTGTCAGAATAAGCACCAGTACACAGCGGATCAGCGTGGCGGAGAGGGGAGGCCGCCATGTACTGACAGAGCGCTACCTGGTCCTGGTGGTCAGGGATGAAGACTGTGTTTCCCAAGGATCATTTTCTACTGGGAAATACAGGGCACAGTATAATACGCTAGAATCTATATAATATAAAGATATAAGCCCTACCCCCGAATAATAATACAATCAGGTGGTCATTTATTATATAGAAATATGTCTATATTAGGCGTATTTCTGACAGATTGTGGCGCATAGATCCTTAGCACCGCAATCTGCATATTTTTCCCGCTCATGCCAGGTCTAAAAAAGGATGGCATAGGCAGGGAAAGGGATACATTTATGGCCATCCAGTTATTGGATACCACCGCCATACATTCACCGGATAACACCTCTGTACAGTGACCGGATAGCACCTCCATACTGTGACAAGATAAAAGGGTATAAGAGGCTACAGTACATGGAATGACTAGGGGCACTGCACAGGGTGTGGTAAGAGGGCACAATGCAGGGTATAAGGAGGCACAGTACGGGGTGAGGAGCACAGTACGGGGTGAGGGGCACAGTCACATGACCCTGTGACATTAGAAGGTCCTTATGGTGAATGTGGTTCATTCGCCACCATAATGAGAGTCAGAGGAGTGAGACAAGGGTGTGATTATGTGGCTAGAGATAAAAAATGTGACTGTCGGCCAGTATAGGCCCCAAAAATTAGGCAATAGGCATTCACCTGACAGCAAAGAACTTTGGATTCTGTGGCTGGAGGTACATTAGGCGGTCACAGGATAAATATGTACAGATGTGTCATCGCTACCGCTCCCTTATTTCGCATATCGTTACTAGCGAGTCGTGACTTCTAGTCTTTCACGAATAAACTGTTAAAGCAATACACAACATGGCCAGTAGATGGCAGTGTTAACCTAAACTACATAAACACACTACACTATGCGCAATCCTCCTCCGATACCACATGTCTGAGTCATTAGCTCAGACAGCTATCGCGAACTTGTCCCAGTGTCTGAATGACTTGCCCCTGGGCCCCCGCTGCCCTGCCATGCCCCCGGACCTGTACAGTGAGGCCCAGCACCTGGCACTATAGGAGCTCCTGCTTCTGGGTCCTGTCCCTGGGTCATAGTCATAAAAAAACCATGCATATTTAGTGTCATCGTAATCATACTGACACATAAACTAAAATTAAAGTTATGCACTGAACAAAAATCAAAAGTCATCATACAGTAAGGCTACATCAACACAAAAAAATAGTTCTGCCTCTAAGAAAGCCTGCAGTAGCTGCTATAGTAAAATATATGATCAATTGCCGGCTCTGTATATAAAATACCTATCTATTTATTTTTAAAAATAATATACCGTGTATAAAAACACAAACATCCCTGTACCCTTAGCAAAAAAAAAAAAAACTACTAGGCTAATAACCTACCAGACATTCTATATCCTTCAGACGTAATTATATGCCCCTGTAAGTGATATTTCAAGCACAAGTTCTCTATATGAGGCATCATATAAGATTTACTGCAACATCACTATTATCTAACACTTCACCACAAAAAAATCTGCGTCCCAGTCACCCTATTGTCTGCCCTGTTGGTCTCTGTACACTATACAATTTTATTTAATTTTATTTATTCATGGTATCTTGCACCGGTGAAAACATCAAACCAATAATATAGCTGCATGGCGGCAGCAAATTCAATCTAATATACAGTACAGATCTAGCATGGAGCAGTACTGTACAGTAGCTCCGGCTCACGATGTTACGCCTAGGAGTAAGTTGAAATCACAATGCGATTCGTAGAACTCGAATTAATCGCATTGCGATTTCAACTTTCTCAAATCCGACAGTACATTCTAGCATGGAGCCGTTCCCATGGTGATGGGGACGCTCCATGAGCACGGAAGTCGGCAGAAGCTCTAAGTAGAAATCACAATGCGATTCATAGAACTTGAATTAATCGCATTGCGATTTCAACTTTCTCAAATCCGGTAATGCACAGAGGAGTTACAAGTGCAAGCATAAATCATTGATAAAAAAATGCACCCTATCCAGAACTACAGGTTGTCTGTTATCACTATGATGTAGTGGTCTTTTGTGGTGGAACTACAAGTGCCAGCATACATCATTAATAAAAGTGCAGCCTATCTAGAGTTACAAGTTGCAGCCAGAGATTGCTTAGTATCCAGCACGTCCATTTTTTTCAGCACGTGTTATGGTTTCAGGGAATGCTGAGACTTGTGGTGTCACAACAGCTGCTCATCCACAGGTTTCAGAAGCTCGACCACTTTTGCTCCCCCAGACAATATTTCTAGCACAATCTGACAAATACAAATTTTTGGTTGAAAAATTGAGTATTTATTTACCCATTTTAAATAAATAAAAAATTATGTATATATAAATATA
Source organism: Bufo bufo (assembly GCF_905171765.1). NCBI lineage: Eukaryota > Metazoa > Chordata > Amphibia > Anura > Bufonidae > Bufo > Bufo bufo. The sequence continues at coordinate 119,831,672 of NC_053395.1, read as the reverse complement.
TGCTGGCACTTGTAGTTCAAGCACAATACAGGGAGTGCAGAATTATTAGGCAAATGAGTATTTTGACCACATCATCCTCTTTATGCATGTTGTCTTACTCCAAGCTGTATAGGCTCGAAAGCCTACTACCAATTAAGCATATTAGGTGATGTGCAACTCTGTAATGAGAAGGGGTGTGGTCTAATGACATCAACACCCTATATTAGGTGTGCATAATTATTAGGCAACTTCCTTTCCTTTGGCAAAATGGGTCAAAAGAAGGACTTGACAGGCTCAGAAAAGTCAAAAATAGTGAGATATCTTGCAGAGGGATGCAGCACTCTTAAAATTGCAAAGCTTCTGAAGCGTGATCATCGAACAATCAAGCGTTTCATTCAAAATAGTCAACAGGGTCGCAAGAAGCGTGTGGAAAAGCCAAGGCGCAAAATAACTGCCCATGAACTGAGAAAAGTCAAGCGTGCAGCTGCCAAGATGCCACTTGCCACCAGTTTAGCCATATTTCAGAGTTGCAATATCACTGGAGTGCCCAAAAGCACAAGGTGTGCAATACTCAGAGACATGGCCAAGGTAAGAAAGGCTGAAAGACGACCACCACTGAACAAGACACACAAGCTGAACCGTCAAGACTGGGCCAAGAAATATCTCAAGACTGATTTTTCTAAGGTTTTATGGACTGATGAAATGAGAGTGAGTCTTGATGGGCCAGATGGATGGGCCCGTGGCTGGATTGGTAAAGGGCAGAGAGCTCCAGTCCGACTCAGACGCCAGCAAGGTGGAGGTGGAGTACTGGTTTGGGCTGGTATCATCAAAGATGAGCTTGTGGGGCCTTTTCCGGTTGAGGATGGAGTCAAGCTCAACTCCCAGTCCTACTGCCAGTTTCTGGAAGACACCTTCTTCAAGCAGTGGTACAGGAAGAAGTCTGCATCCTTCAAGAAAAACATGATTTTCATGCAGGACAATGCTCCATCACACGCGTCCAAGTACTCCACAGCGTGGCTGGCAAGAAAGGGTATAAAAGAAGAAAATCTAATGACATTGCCTCCTTGTTCACCTGATCTGAACCCCATTGAGAACCTGTGGTCCATCATCAAATGTGAGATTTACAAGGAGGGAAAACAGTACACCTCTCTGAACAGTGTCTGGGAGTCTGTGGTTGCTGCTGCACGCAATGTTGATGGTGAACAGATCAAAACACTGACAGAATCCATGGATGGCAGGCTTTTGAGTGTCCTTGCAAAGAAAGGTGGCTATATTGGTCACTGATTTGTTTTTGTTTTGTTTTTGAATGTCAGAAATGTATATTTGTGAATGTTGAGATGTTATATTGGTTTCACTAGTAAAAATAAATAATTGAAATGGGTATATATTTGTTTTTTGCTAAGTTGCCTAATAATTATGCACAGTAATAGTCACCTGCACACACAGATATCCCCCTAAAATAGCTAAAACTAAAAACAAACTAAAAACTACTTCCAAAAATATTCATATTCATATTCATTGAGAACATGGTTGTTGTTCAATAATAAAATTAATCCTCAAAAATACAACTTGCCTAATAATTCTGCACTCCCTGTATTTTGTGGAAGCTGATATATGGCAGGACTCAATTAGTTGTTGATTGAAGCTGGCATATCACCCTCAAGCAGTAATTTTGTGGACATAGGTATATTAAAAAATCTCTACCAATATTTTGTGGAAGCTGATATATGGCAGGACTCAATCAATTGTTAGTAGAAGCTAGTATATCAAAACCCGCAATCTGTATTTTGTGGAAGCAGGTATATGGAAAACCTCTACCACTATTTTGTGGAAGCTGATATATGGAAGGCCTCAATCAGTTGTTAGTTGAAGCAGGTTTATCAAAACTCGCAATCTGTAATTTGTGGATGCAGGTATATGGAAAACCTCTACCACTATTTTGTAGAAGCGTATATACGGAAGGCCTCAATCAGTTGTTATTTGAAACAGGTATATCAAAAACCAAAATCTGTATTTTGTGGACGCAGGTATATGGAAAACCTCTACCACCATTTTGTGGAAGCTGATATATGGAAGGCCTCAATCTTTTGTTAATTGAAGCAGGTATATCAAAACCCGCAATCTGTATTTTGTGGACTCAGGTATATGGAAAACCTCTACCACTATTTTGTGGAGGCTGATATATGGCAGGACTCCGTCAGTTGTTAGTTGAAGCAGGTATATCAAAAACCAAAATCTGTATTTTGTGGACGCAGGTATATGGAAAACCTCTACCACCATTTTGTGGAAGCTGATATATGGAAGGCCTCATTCTTTTGTTAATTGAAGCAGGTATATCAAAACCCGCAATCTGTATTTTGTGGATGCAGGTAAATGGAAAACCTCTACCACTATTTTATGGAAGCTGATATATGGCAGGACTCAATTAGTTGTTGATTGAAGCAGGTATATCACTCTCAAGCAGTAATTTTGTGGACATAGGTATATTAAAAAATCTCTACCACTATTTTGTGGAAGCTGATATATGGAAGGCCTCAATCAGTTGTTAGTTAAAGCTGTTATATCAAAACCCGCAATCTGTATTTTGTGGATGCAGGTATATAGAAAACATCTACCACTATTTTGTGGAAGCTGATATATGGCAGTACTCAATCAGTTGTTAGTTAAAGCTGGTATATCAAAACCCACAATCTGTATTTTGTGGACGCAGGTATATAGAAAACATCTACTACTATTTTGTGGAAGCTGATATATGGCAGGACTCAATCAGTCGTTGGTTGAAGCTGGTATATCACCCTTAAGCAGTAATTTTGTGGTTTTAGGTATACTATAAAATCTCTACCACTACCCGCAATCTGTATTTTGTGGATGCAGGTATATAGAAAACATCTACTACTATTTTGTGGAAGCTGATATATGGCTGGACTCAATCAGTTGTTAGTTGAAGCTGGCATATCACCCTCAAGCACTAATTTTGTGGACACAGATATATATGGAAAACCTCTACCACTATTTTGTGGAAGCTTATATATGGAAGGCCTCAATCAGTTGTTAGTTGAAGCAGGTATATCAAAACCCGCAATCTGTATTTTGTGGATACAGGTATATAGAAAACCTCTACCTGTCACGCCTTGCCCTGTGAATGTGCGGAGGTCTGTCAGACTGGCTTCACATGTCTGACTTATGTTTTTGTTTTGTTTTGGGTTTGAGCTGGATCCACCTTCCTTCAGGTGTACTGGGTTTGATTGTTAGTGAGACTATTTAGCCCTCCTTCACCCAGTGGCCTGTGCAGGTTATAGTTCTTTCCTGTGACCTCTGGATGTGTGGTGGATCGTCTGCTATAGCTCTGCTCTAGATAAGTCCTCTCCGTTATTTCCCATTGTGTCTTTTATCTAGGTGTCTAGGGAGATGCTTGCTTCCTTCGGGTTTGAAGAAGCATGTTGCCTAATCCCTTTTCCCTACTGCTTAGTGTTTGCCCAGGGTGTATAGGTTTAGGCATGAGGGCATGTGCATATCCACCATTAGGGTATGCACATGGGCACAGCAGTTTATGGAAAACGTTTAGGGATCGCTAGGAGTTGACTCTTTTCTCCCTACCTTTTGGGCCTAGTCATTTGTTGTTTGTTTTCCTGTGTTTGGTTATTTTCCCGCTTACCTACCTGTCGTGACATTATAACCCGCCCAAAAAACTCTCTTTTTCCTGCTGTTTGCAAAATGGAGGCTATGGATGCTTTGGTTGATCGCATGCAGGTATTATCGCTGGAGGTAGCTCACCTCTGCAGTTCTGTTGCACAGTGTCAGAATGCTCTGGCGTCTGGCGCCATTGGAGGAAATCAGGTCTGCTTAGAGCCTAAAGTCGCTCTCCCTGTTCTCAGGGGGTGGTGATGACTTTATTCGGTTCAGGAAGTCCTGCAGGTTGTATTTTCATCTGCGGCCGATTTAATCTGGTGACGAGAATCAAAGAGTGGGGATCATTATATCTCTGCTCAAAGGGGACGCGCAGTCCTGGGCTTTTTCGGTGGATGAATTTTTTAGAGCCTTAGGCTTGATTTATGATGACCCAGACCGGGTCTCTACGGCTGAATCTAAGTTGCGCAGTTTGTTACAGGGAGAACGTACTGCAGAGTCGTATTGTGCATAATTTAGAAGATGGGCAACTGACTCGGGGTGTAATGATCCTGCACTCCAGAGTCAGTTTTGTCAGGGGCTATCTGAGAGGTTGAAGAATGCCCTTGCTTTTCAGGAGTATCCTGATTCATTGGAGACAGACATGTTTTTGGTAGTGCGGCTTGATAGACGTCTTAGAGAGAGGTATAAGATTCCTCTCGAGCGGTGGGTCCGGTCTGAAAGTGGATCCGTCCCACCTATTCCCCGGGGTAATATAACATTTGAGTCTGGGGCAGGAGAGGAGCCTATGCAGTTGGGCCAGGTTTCCTTTCTCTCAGGTGATAGGGATTTTAGGAAGCTGAATAAGCCATATTACTTCTGTGGAAAAGAAGGTCATTTTGTTTGTGCGTGTCCTTTTGTTAAACCACAAAGCGGTAATAAAAAAGTACGGAGGTATTCATATAAAGAAAAAAAATATAAACTTCCCTGAATCTTGGTAGTGTGAATGGGGAGTGTGAGCAAGCAAAACTGCATTCTCCCTGCAATACCCATTTCCTCCTGCCTGCCATGGTGGTGCTAGACTCAGGAAATTTTAATTTTGAGTTGTTTGTTGACAGTGGTGCGGGGGTAAACCTTATTGATTTTCATTTCCTCCAAAATCTTGGTTTTAGAACTAGCACATTAGATAAGAGATACCGGTGTTTGCTATTGATTCCTCCCTAGGGATGAGCGAACCCGAACTGTATAGTTCGGGTTCGTACCGAATTTTGGGGTGTCCGTGACACGGACCCGAACCCGAACATTTTCGTAAAAGTCCGGGTTCGGTGTTCGGCGCTTTCTTGGCGCTTTTTGAAAAGCTGCAAAGCAGCCAATCAACAAGCGTCTTACTACTTGCCCCAAGAGGCCATCACAGCCTTGCCTACTATTGGCATGGCTGTGATTGGCCAGTGCAGCATGTGACCCAGCCTCTATATAAGCTTGGGTCACGTAGCGCTGCACGTCACTCTGCTGATTCAAGCATAGGGAGAGGTTGCTGCTGCGACGTTAGGGCGAGATTAGGCAGATTAACTCCTCCAAAAGACTTCATTCTGTGATCGATCTCCAGCTGTGGATCATTGAAGTGCTAATATCGAATTGCTCACTTTTTTTAGGCTGCCCAGAGCGTTTTTATATCACTTTTTTCTGGGGTGATCGGCGGCCATTTTGTGGCTTGTGGTGCGCCAGCACAAGCTACCACCAAGTGCTTTTAACCATCAATAGTGTGGTTATTTTTTGCTATATCCTACATCAGCTGCAGGCTGAGCCTGTGTCACCGAAGTGCATTTAACCATCAACAGGTTGGTTATTTTTTGGCCATATACTACATCAGGTGCAGGCTGAGCCTGTGTCACCCAAGTGCATTTAACCATCAACAGTGTGGTTATTTTTTGGCAATATACTACATCAGGTGCAGGCTGAGCCTGTGTCATCCAAGTGCATTTAACCATCAACAGTGTGGTTAATTTTTGGCCATATACTACATCAGGTGCAGGCTGAGCCTGTGTCACCTAAGTGCATTTAAAGGGTTTCTGTCACCCTGCAAAACTCTTTTTTTTTTTTTTGGATAGTTAGATTCCTCATAGTGCGATATAGCAGAATATAATGCTCTTACTTACTTTCATGCGGCCGATTCTTTATAAAACGAACTTTTATAATATGTAAATGAGGGCTCTACCAGCAAGTAGGGCGTCTACTTGCTGGTAGCTGCTGCAGAAATCCGCCCCCTCGCCGTGTTGATTGACAGGGCCAGCCGTGATCTCCTCCTCCGGCCGGCCCTGTCAGTAATTCAAAAATCGCGCGCCTCGCGTCATTCGGCGCAGGCGCTCTGAGATGAGGAGGCTCGTATCCTCAGCACTCCCTCAGTGCGCCTGTGCCGATGACGTCTTCTCTTTCGGTGATGTCATCGGCGCAGGCGCACTGAGGGAGTGCTGAGGATACGAGCCTCCTCATCTCAGAGCGCCTGCGCCGAATGACGCGAGGCGCGCGATTTTTGAATTACTGACAGGGCCGGCCGGAGGAGGAGATCACGGCTGGCCCTGTCAATCAACACGGCGAGGTGGCGGATTTCTGCAGCAGCTACCAGCAAGTAGACGCCCTACTTGCTGGTAGAGCCCTCATTTACATATTATAAAAGTTCGTTTTATAAAGAATCGGCCGCATGAAAGTAAGTAAGAGCATTATATTCTGCTATATCGCACTATGAGGAATCTAACTATCCAAAAAAAAAAAAATGAGTTTTGCAGGGTGACAGAAACCCTTTAACCATCAACAGTGTGGTTAATTTTTTGCCATATACTACATCAGGTGCAGGCTGAGCCTGTGTCACCCAAGTGCATTTAACCATCAATAGTGTGGTTATTTTTTGGCCATATACTACATCAGGGGCACGTTGAGCCTATCACCCAGCGCCTAAAAAATAGACCTGACATTTATATTCCTCCAAATCAGTACTGTTTTAGCTGGTCAAGTTATTTGTAGTGACCGTAAAAGCACAGTTTTTGTTCTGGGTTGAAAAACTATTTCCAAATTTGCCATTCTCAAAATTAGTAGTTTCTGCTATATAAGGCCTACTTTAAATCTATCCCAAAAAGGATATCTTAGATTCAAGGTGCTGATAGTGTCATTCAGAAAAACTTAACACACACGCTACCGTGCAGATACAAGTCTAATTCTGTGATTAAAGGTATATCTGTCACACAGCGCTAAAAAAATTGGCCTCACATTTCTATTCAACCAAATCTGTACTGTTTTAGCTGGTCAAATTATTTGTAGTGACCGTAAAAGCACAGTTTTTGTTCTGGGTTGAAAAACTATTCCCAAATTTGCCATTTTCAAAATTGTGGTGAACGGGAACAATGAGGAAAACATCTAATAAGGGACGCGGACGCGGACGTGGACATGGTCGTGGTGGTGTTAGTGGACCCTCTGGTGCTGGGAGAGGACGTGGCCGTTCTGCCACATCCACACGTCCTAGTGAACCAACTACCTCAGGTCCCAGTAGCCAGCAGAATTTACAGCGATATTTGGTGGGGCCCAATGCCGTTCTAAGGATGGTAAGGCCTGAGCAGGTACAGGCATTAGTCAATTGGGTGGCCGACAGTGCATCCAGCACGTTCACATTATCTCCCACCCAGTCTTCTGCAGAAAGCGCACAGATGGCGCATGAAAACCAAGCCCATCAGTCTGTCACATCACCCCCATGCATATCAGGGAAACTGTCTGAGCCTCAAGTTATGCAGCAGTCTCTTATGCTGTTTGAAGACTCTGCTGCCAGGGTTTCCCAAGGGCATCCACCTAGCCCTTCCCCAGGGGTGGAAGAGATAGAATGCACTAACGCACAACCACTTATGTTTTCTGATGAGGACATGGGAATACCACCTTAGCACGTCTCTGATGATGACGAAACACAGGTGCCAACTGCTGCGTCTTTCTGCAGTGTGCAGACTGAACAGGAGGTCAGGGATCAAGACTGGGTGGAAGACGATGCAGGGGACGATGAGGTCCTAGACCCCACATGGAATGAAGGTCGTGCTACTGACTTTCACAGTTCGGAGGAAGAGGCAGTGGTGCGACCGAGCCAACAGCGTAACAAAAGAGGGAGCAGTGGGCAAAATCAGAACACCCGCCGCCAAGAGACTCCGCCTGCTACTGACCGCCGCCATCTGGGACCGAGCACCCCAAAGGCAGCTTCAAGGAGTTCCCTGGCATGGCATTAAACAATGTGCTGACGACAAGACCCGAGTGGTTTGCACGCTGTGCCATCAGAGCCTGAAGCGAGGCATTAACGTTCTGAACCTTAGCACAACCTGCATGACCAGGCACCTGCATGCAAAGCATGAACTGCAGTGGAGTAAACACCTTAAAAACAAAGAAGTCACTCAGGCTCCCCCTGCTACCTCTTCTGCTGCTGCCGCCTCGGCCTCTTCTGCTGCTGCCGCCGCCTCGGCCTCTTCCTCCGCCTCTGGAGGAACGTTGGCACCTGCCGCCCAGCAAACATGGGATGTACCACCAACACCACCACCTGCGTCACCAAGCATCTCAACCATGTCACACGGCAGTGTTCAGCTCTCCATCTCACAAACATTTGAGAGAAAGCGTAAATTCCCACCTAGCCACCCTCGATCCCTGGCCCTGAATGCCAGCATTTCTAAACTACTGGCCTATGAAATGCTGTCATTTAGGCTGGTGGACACAGACAGCTTCAAACAGCTCATGTCGCTTGCTGTCCCACAGTATGTTGTTCCCAGCCGCCACTATGTCTCCAAGAGAGCCGTGCCTTCCCTGCACAACCAAGTGTCCGATAAAATCAAGTGTGCACTGTGCAACGCCATCTGTGGCAAGGTCCACCTAACCACAGATACGTGGACCAGTAAGCACGGCCAGGGACGCTATATCTCCCTAACTGCACACTGGGTAAATGTAGTGGCGGCTGGGCCCCAGGCGGAGAGCTGTTTGGCGCACGTCCTTACGCCGCCAAGGATCGCAGGGCAACATTCTTTGCCTCCTGTCTCCTCTTCCTCCTACTCAGCTTCCTCCTCCTCTTCTTCCACCTGCTCATCCAATCAGCCACAAACCTTTACCACCAACTTCAGCACAGCCTGGGGTAAACGTCAGCAGGCCGTTCTGAAACTCATATGTTTGGGGGACAGGCCCCACACCGCACAGGAGTTGTGGCGGGGTATAGAACAACAGACCGACGAGTGGTTGCTGCCGGTGAGCCTCAAGCCCGGCCTGGTGGTGTGCGATAATGGGCGAAATCTCGTTGCAGCTCTGGGACTAGCCGGTTTGACGCACATCCCTTGCCTGGCGCATGTGCTGAATTTGGTGGTGCAGAAGTTCATTCGCAACTACCCCAACATGTCAGAGCTGCTGCATAAAGTGCGGGCCGTCTGTTCGCGCTTCCGGCGTTCACACCCTGCTGCTGCACGCCTGTCTGCGCTACAGCGTAACTTTGGCCTTCCCGCTCACCGCCTCATATGCGATGTGCCCACCAGGTGGAACTCCACCTTGCACATGCTGGACAGACTGTGCGAGCAGCAGCAGGCCATAGTGGAGTTTCAGCTGCAGCACGCACGGGTCAGTCGCACTGCGGAACAGCACCACTTCACCACCAATGACTGGGCCTCCATGCGAGACCTGTGTGCCCTGTTGCGCTGTTTCGAGTACTCCACCAACATGGCCAGTGGCGATGACGCCGTTATCAGCGTTACAATACCACTTCTATGTCTCCTTGAGAAAACACTTAGGGCGATGATGGAAGAGGAGGTGGCCCAGGAGGAAGAGGAGGAAGAGGAGGAAGAGGGGTCATTTTTAGCACTTTCAGGCCAGTCTCTTCGAAGTGACTCAGAGGGAGGTTTTTTGCAACACCAGAGGCCAGGTACAAATGTGGCCTGTCACGGCCAGCTCCTCTGAGGGCAGGGTTAGCATGGCAGAGATGTGGAAAAGTTTTGTCACCACGCCACAGCTAACTGCACCACCACCTGATACGGAACGTGTTAGCAGGAGGCAACATTTCACTAACATGGTGGAACAGTACCTGTGCACACCCCTCCACGTACTGACTGATGGTTCGGCCCCATTCAACTTCTGGGTCTCCAAATTGTCCACGTGGCCAGAGCTAGCCTTTTATGCCTTGGAGGTGCTGGCCTGCCCGGCGGCCAGCGTTTTGTCTGAACGTGTATTCAGCACGGCAGGGGGCGTCATTACAGACAAACGCAGCCGCCTGTCTACAGCCAATGTGGACAAGCTGACGTTCATAAAAATGAACCAGGCATGGATCCCACAGGACCTGTCCATCCCTTGTGCAGATTAGATATTAATTACCTCCCCTTAACAATATATTATTGTACTCCAGGGCACTTCCTCATTCAATCCTATTTTTATTTTCATTTTACCATTATATTGCGGGGCAACCCAAAGTTGAATGAACCTCTCCTCTGTCTGGGTGCCGGGGCCTAAATGTGTGACAGTGGCCTGTTCCAGTGATGGGTGACGTGAAGCCTGATTCTCTGCTATGACATGAAGATTGATTCTCTGCTGACATGAAGCCTGAATCTCTGTTACGGGACCTCTCTCCTCTGCCTGGGTGCCTGGGCCTAAATATGTGACAGTGGCCTGTTCCAGTGGTGGGTGACGTGAAGCCTGATTCTCTGCTATGACATGAAGATTGATTCTCTGCTGACATGAAGCCTGAATCTCTGTTACGGGACCTCTCTCCTCTGTCTGGGTGCCTAGGCCTAAATATGTGACAGTAGCCTGTTCCAGTGGTGGGTGACGTGAAGCCTGATTCTCTGCTATGACATGAAGACTGATTCTGTGCTGACATGAAGCCTGAATCTATGTTACGGTACCTCTCTCCTCTGCCTGGGTGCCTGGGCCTAAATATGTGACAGTGGCCTGTTCCAGTTGTGGGTGACGTGAAGCCTGATTCTCTGCTATGACATGAAGACAGATTCTGTGCTGACATAAGGCCAGATTCTCTGTTACGGGACCTCTCTCCTCTGCCTGGGCCTAAATATGTGACAGTGGCCTGTTCCAGTGGTGGGTGACGTAAAGCCTGATTCTCTGCTATGACATGAAGACAGATTCTGTGCTGACATCAGGCCAGATTCTCTGTTACGGGACCTCTCTCCTCTGCCTGGGTGCCTGGGCCTAAATGTGTGACAGTGGCCTGTTCCAGTGGTGAGTGACGTGAAGCCTGATTCTCTGCTATGACATGAAGACTGATTCTCTGCTGACATGAAGCCAGATTCTCTGTTACGGGACCTCTCTCCTCTGTCTGGGTGCCTAGGCCTAAATATGTGACAGTGGCCTGTTCCAGTGGTGGGTGACGTGAAGCCTGATTCTCTGCTATGACATGAAGACTGATTCTGTGCTGACATGAAGCCTGAATCTATGTTACGGGACCTCTCTCCTCTGCCTGGGTGCCTGGGCCTAAATATGTGACAGTGGCCTGTTCCAGTGGTGGGTGACGTGAAGCCTGATTCTCTGCTATGACATGAAGACAGATTCTGTGCTGACATAAGGCCAGATTCTCTGTTACGGGACCTCTCTCCTCTGCCTGGGCCTAAATATGTGACAGTGGCCTGTTCCAGTGGTGGGTGACGTGAAGCCTGATTCTCTGCTATGACATGAAGACTGATTCTCTGCTGACATGAAGCCTGAATCTCTGTTACGGGACCTCTCTCCTCTGCCTGGGTGCCTGGGCCTAAATGTGTGACAGTGGCCTCTTCCAGTGGTGGGTGACGTGAAGCCTGATTCTCTGCTATGACATGAAGACTGATTCTGTGCTGACATGAAGCCAGATTCTCTGTTACGGGACCTCTCTCCTCTGTCTGGGTGCCAGGGCCTAAATATGTGACAGTGGCCTGTTCCTGTGGTGGGTGACGTGAAGCCTGATTCTCTGCTATGACATGAAGACTGATTCTGTGCTCACATGAAGCCTGAATCTCTGTTATGGGACCTCTCTCCTCTGCCTGGGCCTAAATATGTGACAGTGGCCTGTTCCAGTGGTGGGTGACGTGAAGCCTGATTCTCTGCTATGACATGAAGACTGATTCTGTGCTGACATGAAGCCTGAATCTCTGTTACGGGACCTCTCTCCTCTGTCTGGGTGCCGGGGCCTAAATATGTGACAGTGGCCTGTTCCAGTGGTGGGTGACGTGAAGCCTGATTCTCTGCTATGACATGAAGACTGATTCTCTGCTGACATGAAGCCAGATTCTCTGCTATGGCATGAAGAGACTGATTCTCTGCTATGGGACCTCTGTCCAATTGATATTGGTTCATTTTTTTTTTTTTTTAGTACATTTCCCTATCCACATTTGTTTGCAGGGGATTTACCTACATGTTCCTGCCTTTTGCAGCCCTCTAGCTCTTTCCTGGGCTGTTTTACAGCCTTTTTAGTGCCGAAAAGTTCGGGTCCCCATTGACTTCAATGGGGTTCAGGTTCGGGACGAAGTTCGGGTCGGGTTCTGTGCTGACATGAAGCCTGAATCTCTGTTACGGGACCTCTCTCCTCTGTCTGGGTGCCGGGGCCTAAATATGTGACAGTGGCCTGTTCCAGTGGTGGGTGACGTGAAGCCTGATTCTCTGCTATGACATGAAGACTGATTCTCTGCTGACATGAAGCCAGATTCTCTGCTATGGCATGAAGAGACTGATTCTCTGCTATGGGACCTCTGTCCAATTGATATTGGTTCATTTTTTTTTTTTTTTAGTACATTTCCCTATCCACATTTGTTTGCAGGGGATTTACCTACATGTTCCTGCCTTTTGCAGCCCTCTAGCTCTTTCCTGGGCTGTTTTACAGCCTTTTTAGTGCCGAAAAGTTCGGGTCCCCATTGACTTCAATGGGGTTCAGGTTCGGGACGAAGTTCGGGTCGGGTTCGGATCCCGAACCCGAACATTTCCGGGAAGTTCGGCCGAACTTCTCGAACCCGAACATCCAGGTGTTCGCTCAACTCTATTCCTCCCCTCTCTCACAAAAGAGTTTTACTAATATTGTTCATGACATTCAGTTAAGGGTGGGTGATTCACATGTTGAGTCCATTTCTTGTTTTATTATGAAGGGCTTGCCTGCTCCGATGGTTCTAGGGTTCGTAAAAAAGAAAGACGGATCACTTAGACCGTGTTTAGATTTCTGGGAATTGAATCTCATTACGGTCCGTATCCCCTTCCCTTGATTTCTGATCTATTTGATCAAATTGTCAGATTTAAGAGGAGCTTATAATTTGATCAGAATTAAAGGGAACCTGTCACCGGGATTTTGTGTATAGAGCTGAGGACATGGGTTGCTAGATGGCCGCTAGCACATCCGAAATATCCAGTCCCCATAGCTCTGTGTGCTTTAATTGTGTAAAAAAAAAACGATTTGATACATATGCAAATTAACCTGAGACGAGTCCTGTACCTGACTCATCTCACATACAGGACTCATCTCAGGTTAATTTGCATATGTATCAAATCTTTTTTTTACACAATAAAAGCACACAGAGCTATGGGGACTGGGTATTGCGGATGTGCTAGCGGCCATCTAGCAACCCATGTCCTCAGCTCTATACACAAAATCCTGGTGACAGGTTCCCTTTAAGGAAGGAGATGAGTGGAAAACTGCCTTCACTACACCCGAAGGTCATTTCGAGAATCTTGTCATGCCCTTTGGTTTAACTAATGCGCCAGTGGTCTTTCAGCGATTTATCAATGATATTTTCCATCATTTAGTGGGAAGGTTCATTGTTATTTACCTTGATGACATTCTAATTTACTCTCCCGATTTTGAGACCCATCAGGATCACATGAGACAGATGTTGTCGGTCCTTTGGGAGAATAAATTGTATGCAAAATTGGAAAAATGTGTATTTGTTGTTTTGAGCTACAGTTTTTGGGATACCTGCTTTCTGACTCTGGTTTTCGTATGGACCCCGAAAAGTTCCCGGCGGTACTGGAATGGGACCGGCCTGAGAATCAGAAAGCTCTGATGCAGTTTTTGGGTTTTACCAATTACTACAGAAAATTCATCTTGAATTATTCCACCATTGTAAAACCTTTTACAGATATGAGTAAAAAAGGCACCGACTTCTCTGTATGGTCGGATGAGGCATTACAGGCCTTTTCTGCTATTAAGAAATGTTTTGCGTCTGCTCCCATTCTGATGCAACCTGATATGTCTCAACTGTTCATCGTGGAGGTTGATGCATCAGAAGTGGGGGTCGGAGCAGTTCTGTCGCAGGGTCCATCCCCTAGCAAATGGCGTCCGTGTGCTTTTTTCTCCAAGAAACTCTCTGCCGCTGAAAGAAATTATGATGTAAGAGATAGAGAATTACTGGCCATCAAATTGGTCTTTGAGGAATGGCGTCATTGGTTGGAAGGGACTACTCAGTCTATTACGGTATATACTGACCTCAAGAATTTGGCTTACCTGCAGTCTGCTAAGTGCCTGTATCCTATACAGGCTAGATGGTCACAGTTTTTTACTAGGTTCAATTTAGTGGTCACCTTTCGTCCTGGGGTTAAAAACGTCAAGGCAGATGCGTTGTCATGTAGTTTTCCTGGGGGGATTGATTCAGAGGATCCTGCTCCGATTTTGACTGATAGGGTGGTGGTTTCCGCTCTGTACCCCGAGTTGGAGATGGAAGTGTAGGGGGCCCAGGAGGAGTCTCCTGATTCTTGTCCTCCAGACAAGTTGTTTGTTCCTGCCGAACTGCGATACAAGGTATTCAAGGAACATCATGATACGGTCCATGCGGGACATCCTGGAAGCAAATCCTCCATAGATCTTTTTTCCCAAAGATTCTGGTGGCCAGGGTTGCACAAGGGTGTGGAGGGTTATGTAAAAGCTTGTGAGACCTGTGCACGTGCGAAGGTGGCTCACACTCTGCCTTCAGGATCCCTTCTTCATTTGTCCATCCCGTCTCGTCTTTGGAAGCATTTTTTCATGGACTTTATTACCGATTTACCGAGTTCCTCTGGGAAAACTGTGATTTTGGTGGTAGTGGACTGCTTCAGTAAGATGGCCCACTTTGTACCGTTACCTAGCTTGCCCAATGCCAAAACTTTGTTTTGTTGCCGAGAACCAGGATCTCTGGGGTTCTTGTCTCTAGCGAAATTTGCCTTGAATAACCGTAGACAGGAGTCCACTGATAAGTCACAATTTTTTGGCACATAGTTTTCACCCACAGTTTGGTACTTTTTCTGAGACTGGATCTTCTGGGATGCCAGAAGAGGAGAGATCCTCTTCCGCCTTGTCATCTATCTGCCTGAAGATCCAAGTTAATTTGGAAAAGATGGGTGAAAGATATAAACGGATGGCTGACAGGAGACGTATGACTGGTCCGGACCTGTGTGTGGGTGATTCGGTGTGGTTGTCCACTAAAAACATTAAGCTGAAGGTACCATCTTGGAAATTGGGTCCAAGATTTATTGGCCCTTACAAAATCTCTGCTATTGTCAACCCGGTGGCATTTTGTCTGGATCTTCCGCAGACCTGGAAGATCCATAGTGTGTTTCACAGGTCTTTATTGAAGAAATATGTGTAACCTGTGGAACCATCTCCATTGCCACCTCACCCTGTCTTGGTGGATGGCAATTTGGAGTTTGAGATCTCTAGGATTCTCGACTGACGTGTTCTTTGGGGTTCCCTTTAGTACCTGGTGCACTGGAAGGGGTACGGTCCCGAGGAAAGAATGTGGGTTCCGGCTACTGATGTTAGTGCTAGCCGCCTAGTGAGGTCCTTTCACAGGGCACACCCGGATAAAGTTGGTCCGGGGTGTCCGGAGGTCACCTGTAGAAGGGGGGGGTACTGTCACGCCTTGCCCTGTGAATGTGCGGAGGTCTGTCAGACTGGCTGCACATGTCAGACTTCTCTGTTTGTTTTGGTTTGGTTTGAGCTGGATCCACCTTCCCTCAGGTGTACTGGGTTTGATTGTTAGTGAGGATATTTATCCCTCCTTCCCCCAGTGGCCTGTGTGGGTTATAGTTCTTTCCTGTGAGCTCTGGATGTGTGGTGGATCGTCTGCTACAGCTTTGGGCCTAGTCATTTGTTCTGTTTGTTTTCCTGTGTTTGCTTATTTCCCCGCTTACCTACCTATCGTGACACTACCACCATTTTTTGGAAGCTGATATATGGAAGGCCACAATCAGTTGTTAGTTGAAGCAGGTATATCAAAATCCGCAATCTGTTTTTTGTGGACGCAGGTATATGGAAAACCTCTACCACTATTTTGTGGAAGCTGATATATGGAAGGCCTCAATCAGGTGTTAGTTAAATCAGGTATATCAAAACCCGCAATCTGTCATTTGTGGATGCAGGTATATAGAAAACCTCTACCACTATTTTGTAGAAGCTGATATATGGAAGGCCTCAATCAATTGTTAGTTGAAGCTGGTATATCACCCTTAAGCAGTAATTTTGTGGACGCAGCTATATGGAAAACCTTTACTACTATTTTGTAGAAGCTGATAGATCGCAGCCCTCAATTAGTATTTTATGGAAGCATGCAAATGCATTGTAATATGCTTTCTATGTTAGTATAAGTGTATCATGCCTATTGATAGTACAATATTACCAGTCATTAAAAGGACTTTAGTGTCCCTAAGTTCCTAACAGCCTGTTCCTGCTCAAAAATGCAACCTCTCCCTACATTGGCAAAACAATTAATGTAAAATGAGCTGAAACGTCTCAATTGGCTGTCCTGTCCTACCTGATTGATGTGTCATGGGACAAAGTTTAACGCAATGCAAAAGAATATGGCAGATGCGAATATTGCCATATGTTTGCATGTTTGTCAAATCGCGAACGCGCAAAGTTCTCCGCAAAACGACCACTGGGCGAACCGCAAGGCCATTTCTAGTTATATGTGGTGAAAGCGTTCAGTGTCCTATTTTAGTACAAAAAGGAAAAAAATATACCCACTTCACTGTTGCATTTACAGTTAGGTCCATAAATACTGGGACATCAACACAATTCTAAAATTTTTGGCTCTATACACCAGCACAATGGATTTGAAATGAAACTAACAAGATGTGCTTTAACTGCAGACTGTCTGCTTTAATTTAAGGGTATTTACATCCAAATGAGGTGAACGGTGTAGGAATTACAACAGTTTGCATATGTGCCTCCCACTTGTTAAGGGACCAAAAGTAATGGGACAATTGGCTTCTCAGCTGTTCCATGGCTAGGTGTGTGTTATTCCCTCATTATCCCAATTACAATCAGCAGATAAAAGGTCCAGAGTTAATTTCAAGTGTGCTATTTGCATTTGGAATATGTTGCTGTCAACTCTCAAGATGATATCCAAAGAGCTGTCACTATCAGTGAAGTAGTAAAGATGAAGAAGGTCACGGCACTCCAAAAGCTTGTTCAATGTTCTTTAATACACCAAAGATTCAACAGCTGCTGAATCTTTGGTGTATTAAAGAACATTGAACAAGCTTTTGGAGTGCCGTGACCTTCTTCATCTTTACTGGTATTTTGGGGGTCTCTGAGGCCGAGACCTGACGCCACGAGCACCGCCGCAAAGTCTCTTGAGTGTATCCAAGTAAGTGGTGCTGTCCTACTATCCATTTTTTATCAGTGAAGTAGGCCATCATTAGGCTGAAAAAAAAAAAAAAAAAAACATCAGAGATATAGCAAAAACATTAGACGTGGCCAAAACAACTGTTTGGAACATTCTTAAAAAGAAGAAACGCATCGATGAGCTCAGCAACACCAAAAGGCCCGGAAGACCACGGAAAACAACTGTGGTAGATGACCAAATAATAATTTCACTGGTGAAGAAAACACTCTTCACAACAGTTGGGCAGATCAAGAACACTCTCTAGGAGGTAGGTGTATGTGTGGCAAAGTCAACAATCATGAGAAGACTTCCCCAGAGTGAATACAGAGGGTTCATCACAAGATGTAAACCATTGGTGAGCCTCCAAAACAGGAAGGCCAGATTAGAGTTTGCCAAACGACATCTAAAAAAGCCTTCACAGTTCTGGAACAGCATCCTATGGACAGATAAGACCAAGATAAACTTGTACCAGAGTGATGGGAAGAGAAGAGTATGGAGAAGGAAAGGAACTGCTCATGATACTAAGCATACCTCATCAGTGAAGCATGGTGGTGGTAGTGTCATGGCGTGGGCATGTATGGCTGCCAATGGAACTGGTTCTCTTGTATTTATTGATGATGTGACTGCTGACAAAAGCAGCAAGGTGAATTCTGAAGTGTTTCGGGCAATATTATCTGCTCATATTCAGCCAAATGCTTCAGAACTCATTGGACGGCGCTTCACAGTGCAGATGGACAATGACCCAAAGCATACTGCAAAAGCAACCAAAGAGTTTTTTAAGGGAAAGAAGTGGAATGTTATGCAATGGCCAAGTCAATCACCTGACCTAAATCCGTATGAGCATGAAAGGAAAATGCCCCAAGAACAAGCAGGAACTGAAGACAGTTGCAGTATAGGCCTGGCAGAGCATCACCAGGAATGAAACCCAGCGTCTGGTGATGTCTATGCGTTCCAGACTTCAGGCTGTAATTGACTGCAAAGGATTTGCAACCAAGTATTAAAAAGGAAAGTTTGATTTATGATTAATATTCTGTCCCATTACTTTTGGTCCCTTAACAAGTGGGAGGCACATATGCTAACTGTTGTAATTCCTACATTGTTCACCTGATTTGGATGTAGATACCCTCAAATTAAATCTGACAGTCTGCAGTTAAAGCACATCTAGTTTGTTTCATTTCAAATCCATTGTCGTGGTGCATAGAGCCAAAAATCTTAGAATTGTGTCGATGTGTCAATATTTATGGACCTGACTGTATTTGTGGTAAATGACTTTAGTGGCCTATTTCAGTACAAAAAGGAAAAATATATAAGCATTCCACTTATGCAGTTATATGTGGTGAAAGCGGTCAGTGTCCATTTTCAGTACAAAAAGGAAAAAAATATACGCACTTCACTGTTGCATTTATTTGTGGCTAAAGATTTTAGTGGCCTATTTCAGTACAAAAAGGAAAAATATATACACATTTCACTTCTGCATTTATTTCTGGCAAAAGCGTTTAGTGGCCAATCAAGTACAGAAAGAAAAAAAATATACTCACTTCACTGTTGCAGTTATTTTTGTCGAAAGTGTTTAGTGGCCTATTTCAGTACAGAAAGGAAAATATATTCTCAGTTCACTTCGGCGGTTATGTGTGTTCAAAGCATTTGGGGACCAATTTAAATACAAAAAGAAAAATATATTCTCAGTTCACGTCGGCGATTATATGTGTTGAAAGCAAGGTTGGGAGTCAGAAGGGTGGCAGCAGTGGGAGGCCGGCAGCCAAACATGTCCGGGGTAGACCACCTGCTTCGCAGCAGCCTACTTGCCCAGGAAATAGTGGTGCAGGGGTTTAGGGAAGCAGCGGCGGTAGCAGTCAGTCAGTGCGGACTGTTGGGGGAAAAAAATCACCTACTTGGCGGTGTGGCAGTTTTTTGTTAAGCCGCCGGAGGTTAACATGGCCATATGTAGAATATGTGGGCAGAAGGTGAAGCGTGGCCAGGGTGCCAATGTTTGCACAACAGCCCTACGTCAACACATGCAGCGTCACCATATATGGTATCCTGATCCTGCTGCTGCTACTGCCACTGCCATCTCCATACTATGTCACCTTGCCACTCTGTGGTATCCTCCTGCTGCTGCTGCTGCTGCTACTGCCATCTTCACATTATGTCACCTTGCAACTCTGTGGTATCCTGATGCTGCTGCTGCCATCTCCACACTTGGTCACCTTGCCACACTGTGGTATCCTCCTGTTGCTGCTGATGCTACTGCCATCTCCACACTATGTTATCTTGCCACTATAGATGGCCTTGCGGTTCGCCCGGTGGTCGTTTCGCAGTGAACTTTGCTCGTTCGTGGTTCGCCGGTTTGAACGGGTGAACATATGGCGATGTCCACCGGCGCCATATTCTTTTACATTGTGAAGAACTTTGACCCATGAGACAATCATCAGGTGGTACAGGACAGCCAATTGTGACATTTTAGCACATGGACATACCCCCCTACCTTATAAATAAACCCGATCTGGCCACCATTTTACATTTAATCTTTTGACAGTGTAGGGAGAGGTTGCTGTGTGGAGCAGGGACAGACTGTTAGGGACACCAAACACTAGCTAATAGGGCCACAAAAGTCCTTTTAAGGACTGGTATAGGTGTGCTATCGATAGGTGTGACTTACTGAGGGGTGTAATATACTTATAATATACTTTCTAACATAGAAAGTATATTATAGTGCATTTGTATTGTGCAGCAGTTGTGTGCGGTTCTACTGCGATACTGCAGCTACACAGATTGCCAAACGCTATTGGAACAATTAATTTCTAGTGGTGTGATATACTAGTTGCCCCCCCAAAAAACTGATTGAAGCAAAGGTGTAATATACCAATAATATACTTTCTATATAGTGCATTTGCGTAGTGCAGCATTTGTTTGCGGTTTTGCTGTGTTTCCGCAGCTACAGATAGTGACAAACACAATTGGAACAAATAATTTCTACTGGTGTGATATACCAGTTGCCCCCCAAAAAAACTGATTGAAGCAGGGGTGTGATATACCTTCTTACACAAATACTGGTCTTCTATAGGGACTTTTGTCACATTTTTAAAATAACAGGCAGAGGAAGAGGCAGGTCATTCTGCAGGGGTGGTAGGGGTTGGGAAGGTGCATCAGGGCGAAGCCTAAGAGGGAAGTTGCAGAAGGCGCGTGCGATTATGTCAAAGGGCTCACCAGACTTGGTTGAGTGGCTCACTTAGCCTTTCGCTTCTGAACCCTATTTACTCTCTGCTATGTGCACCCCCAAAGACACCACCACCACCATATTCCCTCTGCTCCAGTCAGAGGAATTATTTTCCCATCCATTACAAGACCTTACCGATACGGAGCCATTCTTGGCATCGGATCAGGAAGAAGAGGTATCAAACTTCGCCACCCAGCAGTCTGACGACAGTACCCAGATCAGCTCAAGGAGGGTGGTCCCCGCTGTTGCTGCCTACTCCGAGATCTCTAATGTAAGTGTTGGTGAAAGTGTCGATGATGACGTGTCTATGGACGTCACATGGGTGCCCACAAGAGAAGAAGAGGAGGGGAGTTCAGAGGGAGAGACGGAACAGCAGATAGGGAGGAGAAGGAGGAGAAGCAGGTCAGAATTTACAGTGCAAAGTAGGCAAAAAGCAGACTGCTGATGTATCTCAGACTAGCCATCCACCATGCACGTTCACATCTGGCGCTCCCAGGACGCCGGCACATGACTCCGCAGTGTAGGCTTTTATTAACCTGTCCACTGCTGACAATAGTGTTGCCATCTGCAGCCTGTGCTGTCAATGCATAAGTCACGGTAAGCCCAACACTCACTTAGGGACGACCGCCTTAAGAAGGCACCTGGCCTCCCATCACCGAGCCCAGTGGGAGCAACACCGTCAGAACCCACAAAGACACACTCCTGGTGCTCCCTGTCCTGCCTCTTCTCCTTCTCATCTCTCCTCCCATTTGTCCTCCACTCCACCTTCCACTGTGCCGCCGTCATGTTCATCTGGCAAAAGGCAGGCTTTCGTGACCCAAATGTTCAAGCGAAAAAAGATGATGACACCGAATAACCCTCTTGCCCAACGTCTGACCGCTGGCTTGTTGGAACTGCTAGCCTGCCAACTACTGCCATATAAACTGGTGGACTTGGAGGCCTTTAGAAAATTTGTGGCCATTGGCACACCGCAATGGAAGGTTCCCGGAAGGAAATATTTCTCCCAAAAGGGCATCCCTGAGCTATATGGCCACGTTCAGCGGCAAGTTAATGTATCTCTGGCACACAGTGTCAGTGCCAAGATACATCTGACCACAGACACGTGGTCTAGCAAACACAGGCAGGGAAGGTACATAACTTTTTTTGCCCAATGGGTGAACCATCTGACGGCCGTCAAGCATGCAACCCGTGGCAACTGTGTGGATTTGGTGTTACAACCACGGATTGCATGCAGGCTTGCCTCTTCTTCTCCTCCTCCAACTCCATCCTCCGTCTCCTCGACAGCTGACTCCTCCTTTTCCACTGCTACTGCCTCTTCAGCTGCGTGGCCCAAGCTCCCCAGAACCTATTTGACATGCCAGGTGAGACGTTGCAATGCTGTGCTGCGGCTGTTGTGCCTGGAAGCCAAGAGCCACACTGGTCCTGCACCCCTTTCAGCTTTGCGGTTACAGGCCGATCAGTGGCTAACCCGGCTCAATTTGACAGTTGGTAAAGTGGTTTGCGACAATGGTGCTACAATCTGCTGAGCGCGGTGAAACAGGGCAAAATGACACATGGCACACGTCCTGAACTTAGTCGTGAAGCAACTTGTTGCCAAATACTCCGGGGTTCAGGACGTCTTGCGGCAGGCCAGGAAAATCTCTGGCCATTTTAGAAGATTTTACATGGCCATGGCTCGCCTTGCTGACGTTCAGCACCGACACCTCCTGCCCATCAGACGTCTGATTTGTATATGCTTGATAGGCTGCTCCAGCATAAATGTGCAGTTAACGACTACCTGTACGAACTCTGCGGCAGGACAGGTTCTGGGGAGCTTGTTAGGACAGGTTCTGGGGAGCTTGTATCTTTTTCACCAAACCCGTGGCTGCTCATGCGCGATGCATGCAGACTTCTGCGGCCATTTGATGAGATCACCAAACTGGTCAGTTGCAGCCAGGGCGCCATCAGTGACATCGTACCTTACACTTTCTTTCTGGAGCATGCATTGCGTTGTGTCATTGATCAACCCATCGAGGAGCAGGAAGATGAGGAAGTCGCAATGCTGGATGAATTCCCAGGGGGGTCTACTCCATCTGAGACAAGTTAGCAGGAGTCTGAAGAGGAGTCAGAGGAGGAGGGTGTCAGGGTGGAGGAAGAGGAGCAAGAAGAGTATTCTTTAAACTTTTCTGGGATTCCTGGTGTTGTCCGTGGCTGGGGGGAGGAGATTGAGGACGACATTATCCTGGACAATGAGCAGGAGCCAGGCCACTCCACTGCTTCCAATTTAGTGCAAATGGGGGCCTTTATGCTCCAGTGTTTTAAGAGGGACCCCCATATAAAAAGCATAAAGGGCAAGGACCAGTACTGGGTGGCAACGTGCTTAGACCCCCGTACAAAAACAAAATGGCGTATATGTTACCAGCATCACAGAGGGCTGTCAGAATGCAGCACTTCCAGGCCTTGCTTCAAGAAATGCTGCATTCTGCTTTTGTGGGCGCTGGATTTTCCACTCACAGAAAAACAGTTGCGGGTACCAATCCAACAGTGCATGCAAGAATAGGGCGGTTTGAAGATGTGCTCGTCACTTCGGATATGAGATCATTCTTGCAGCCAACACACCGACAGCCGCCCTCCAGATCCAGCCTCAGGCAATGCCTAGACCGACAGGTGTCCAACTACATCAGGTCAACGGCTGATGTGGACGCTCTGAGAAGCGAGAAAACCCTGGACTACTGGGTGTGCAGGTATGACCTGTGGGCAGAGCTGGCACAATTTGCCATGGAACTGTTGGCTTGCCCCTCATCCAGTGTCCTGTCCGAAAGGACGTTCAGCGCAGCAGGGGGGATCGTGACCGATAAGCGCACTCGCCTAGCTCACGACAGTGTGGACTACCTCACATTTCTAAAAATGAATGAGGCATGGATCTCGGTGGAATTCAACACCTGTGACGAACACGTTTAATTGAATTTCCTCATTCCAGCCCACAAATATCTGCCACCACAAAGAACAAATATTGGTCCCTGTCTTAGATAAATACAGTGGCATAAAAGGCCTTTTCTGTCCGTTGAATGCTTAATGTTTTGGGCCTCGGAGGAATTCAACACCTGTGAGGACCACGTGTTTCAACTATTATCATTAGGGTTTTTTTCAAGAGGGGGGATTTCATTAGCCTTGTTTTTAATCAAATTTTATAATTTTTAGTTCTTTTAAACATATGTATTTGATCTCTATTTCTACTGGCCTTCAGTAAAATTTATATCCATTGACCATCTAATAGACCTCCAGCCACATACATACTTGTTCCTTTATGTACGCTGAATGCATACATTTTGGGGCCTGTAGTACACTGGCCTGCTGGAAAATTGATATCCAATGATCGTGTAATCTACCTCGAACCACATATTTACTTGTTCTTTTATGTACGCTGAATGCATAATTTTTGGGGCCTGAAGTACACTGGCCTGCCGGAAAATGTATATCCAGTGAATAAAGATGAATGGCGGCACTCACTTTACATTGCAAAACATCCTTTTATTTCAGCAGAGGGGAGGGATACAAAACATGATACAATAGCAGGTTACATGGCGACGGCCGTTTTGCGTTGTCCACGCTTCATCTGGCCACATTTGACTGACTCGCAAGGAGTGACTGCATTTATATGCGTCCAGTAGTACCACAGGTGCTGACTAAGTGCACTAATTGTGGTGTCTGCATCATGGGGTGGGTGTGACTGCACCCTGGTGTGTCAGCCAAACAGAAACATAGTAACACATATAATTAAAAGCAATAATCAGAGCAGTCATATTTATGGATGTCACAGAAAAATCATATTTATGGATGTCACAGAAAAACACTCATGTCCAGTTTCTCATTTAAACCTAAGGGACCAGTGGCTGCGGAGTGTATGATCCAGCGTCCTTCTCTTTTCAATAGATCGTGTCCCTTGTCGCCCCCTCTGGGAGCGAGAGGTACAGTTTCAAGTCCATCAAACCTGAGGACAGATACATCACCATTATGTACAGATCTAATATTATCAATTAACCGGGGGACCCCTTTACCCATCTCAATTTAATGGATATGTTCCCGGATACGTTCAAATAAACTGCGTACTGTTTTACCAATGTAGAACATACCACATCTGCACAGTAAAATGTAAACTACAAATTTTGTTTTGCAAGTGATCAAAGTATTTACTCTATGAAAAATGCCCGCAAAATTCACTGTGGACCACTGAGGGTTAAAGCGGCACAGAACAATTACCGCAGTATTTGTTGCCCTTCGGTTGCATGCGTCCAGCCAAGTCTTATTTCTCAAATCTTGAAAGTGGCTGCGGACCAATTTGTAACATAACGTATGGCAGCGTCTAAAGGCGATAAGGGGGCGGGAATCCTTAAGATAGGAACTTGTATCGTTGTCAGTTATCTTTAATAACCTTTATAATAACATCAGCCATCGGGCTATACCTAAAAAGAAAAAACAAAAGTTTTTTTTTTTCCCCCGGATTTTTTATGATTCCCAAATGGAATCTGATTTATAAAAGTTATCACGTCCTAATAGAGTGGCCTTGGTCAAAGCCTTGTCCAGGAGCCTGGGGGGGTAACCCCTTGCTCTCAAGCGAGATCTTAACTCCCCTGTCTGGCGATTGTAACTGTCCTCAGTTTTGTTGATGCGTGTCAAACGTCTGAATTGGCCGTAAGGAACGGCACTCTTTACTGATTCAGGATGGTAACTCTGATAGTGTAGAAGGGAGTTAGTCGCTGTCGGTTTTCTATAGCCCTCAGTCACAAGCTCCCCATCTCTCACCTTTATCAATACATCCAAAAATTCAAGGTGATCGCCTCCATAGTTATAGGTGAAATGCATATTCATATAATTAACACGATTTAAATACTGCACAAAATCTTTAAACATAGCTTCAGTACCAGTCCAAATTTTGAAAATGTCATTGATAAAATCGTAAAAATGTTTGTATATATGCTACATATGGGTTAGAGACCGAATAGATAAATTTATCTTCTAAGTGTGCAAGGTATAAATTTGCGAAGGTACACGCGACGGGAGTACCCATTGTGGTACCGACGCATTGTCTGAACCACGCATTCCCAAACAAGAAGGCATTATTGCTCAGTATCAGTCTTAGGCCATCTACAATGAAATCTCTGAAGACCTCACTTTTGTCTGTGTTTAATAGAATTTGTGATATGGCCTGGATACCCTTTTCCTGGGGAATGCGCGTATACAGACTCTCTACATCCAGGGACACCAGGTGATACTCCTCCCGCCACTGGATCAAAGCCAGTGACTGGAGGAGATCAGTGGTGTCCCTGAGATGTGAGGGAACCTTCTGCACTAGTGGTCGGAGTAACCAATCAATGTATCGTGACAAAGGTTCAGTCGCTGACCCAACCACCAAGATAATAGGTCTCCCAGGGGGGGTGGGTCAGCGACTTGTGAACCTTGGGGAGAAAATACCATGTCGGTTTCCTAGGGTGTATTGGAAAAAGTTTCTCTGCCTTACTTCTAGAGATCATGTCTCTGATGGCGTAAGTATGCAGGAAACTCCTTAAATGATAACTGTCATATATATATTTTTTTGGAGTATTGGATTGTGGTGATTAATATCACCTTGGTGGCCCTATTTCAACTTTTCTCTGTGTATTCTATTACCCCTTAATTCCACATTTTTGTTCCCTGTACTGCCTACTTTTACCTGTGCTTAAAATAGGGTTGATAGTAGGGATGAGCGAACCCGAACTGTATAGTTTGGGTTCGTACCGAATTTTGGGGTGTCCTTGACACGGACCCGAACATTTTCGTAAAAGTCTGGGTTCGGGTTCGGTGTTCGGCGCTTTCTTGGCGCTTTTTGAAAGGCTGCAAAGCAGCCAATCAACAAGCGTCATACTACTTGCCCCAAGAGGCCATCACAGCCTTGCCTACTATTGGCATGGCTGTGATTGGCCAGTGCAGCATGTGACCCAGCCTCTATATAAGCTTGGGTCACGTAGCGCTGCACGTCACTCTGCTGATTCAAGCATAGGGAGAGGTTGCTGCTGCGACGTTAGGGCGAGATTAGGCAGATTAACTCCTCCAAAAGACTTCATTCTGTGATCGATCTCCAGCTGTGGATCATTGAAGTGTTAATATCGAATTGCTCACTTTTTTTAGGCTGCCCAGAGCGTTTTTATATCACTTTTTTCTGGGGTGATCGGCGGCCATTTTGTGGCTTGTGGTGCACCAAGTGCTTTTAACCATCAATAGTGTGGTTATTTTTTACTATATCCTACATCAGCTGCAGGCTGAGCCTGTGTCACCCAAGTGCATTTAACCATCAACAGTGTGGTTATTTTTTGGCCATATACTACATCAGGTGCAGGCTGAGCCTGTGTCACCCAAGTGCATTTAACCATCAACAGTGTGGTTAATTTTTGGCCATATACTACATCAGGTGCAGGCTGAGCCTGTGTCACCCAAGTGCATTTAACCATCAATAGTGTGTTGATTTGTTGGCCATATACTACATCAGGGGCAAGTTGAGCCTGTCCCCCAGCGCCTAAAAAATAGACCTGACATTTATATTCCTCCAAATCAGTACTGTTTTAGCTGGTCAAGTTATTTGTAGTGACCGTAAAAGCACAGTTTTTGTTCTGGGTTGAAAAACTATTCCCAAATTTGCCATTTTCAAAATTGTGGTGAACGGGAACAATGAGGAAAACATCTAATAAGGGACGCGGACGCAGACGTGGACATGGACGTGGTGGTGTTAGTGGACCCTCTGGTGCTGGGAGAGGACGTGGCCGTTCTGCCACAGCCACACGTCCTAGTGAACCAACTACCTCAGGTCCCAGTAGCCAGCAGAATTTACAGCGATATTTGGTGGGGCCCAATGCCGTTCTAAGGATGGTAAGGCCTGAGCAGGTACAGGCATTAGTCAATTGGGTGGCCGACAGTGCATCCAGCACGTTCACATTATCTCCCACCCAGTCTTCTGCAGAAAGCGCACAGATGGCGCATGAAAACCAAGCCCATCAGTCTGTCACATCACCCCCATGCATATCAGGGAAACTGTCTGAGCCTCAAGTTATGCAGCAGTCTCTTATGCTGTTTGAAGACTCTGCTGCCAGGGTTTCCCAAGGGCATTCCCCAGGGGTGGAAGAGATAGAATGCACTAACGCACAACCACTTATGTTTCCTGATGATGAGGACATGGGAATACCACCTCAGCACGTCTCTGATGATGACGAAACACAGGTGCCAACTGCTGCGTCTTTCTGCAGTGTGCAGACTGAACAGGAGGTCAGGGATCAAGACTGGGTGGAAGACGATGCAGGGGACGATGAGGTCCTAGACCCCACATGGAATGAAGGTCGTGCCACTGACTTTCACAGTTCGGAGGAAGAGGCAGTGGTGAGACCGAGCCAACAGCGTAGCAAAAGAGGTAGCAGTGGGCAAAATCAGAACACCCGCCGCCAAGAGACTCCGCCTGCTACTGACCGCCGCCATCTGGGACCGAGCACCCCAAAGGCAGCTTCAAGGAGTTCCCTGGCATGGCACTTCTTTAAACAATGTGCTGACGACAAGACCCGAGTGGTTTGCACGCTGTGCCATCAGAGCCTGAAGCGAGGCATTAACGTTCTGAACCTTAGCACAACCTGCATGACCAGGCACCTGCATGCAAAGCATGAACTGCAGTGGAGTAAACACCTTAAAAACAAAGAAGTCACTCAGGCTCCCCTGCTACCTCTTCTGCTGCTGCCGCCGCCTCGGCCTCTTCCTCCGCCTCTGGAGGAACGTTGGCACCTGCCGCCCAGCAAACATGGGATGTACCACCAACACCACCACCTGCGTCACCAAGCATCTCAACCATGTCACACGGCAGCGTTCAGCTCTCCATCTCACAAACATTTGAGAGAAAGCGTAAATTCCCACCTAGCCACCCTCGATCCCTGGCCCTGAATGCCAGCATTTCTAAACTACTGGCCTATGAAATGCTGTCATTTAGGCTGGTGGACACAGACAGCTTCAAACAGCTCATGTCGCTTGCTGTCCCACAGTATGTTGTTCCCAGCCGCCACTACTTCTCCAAGAGAGCCGTGCCTTCCCTGCACAACCAAGTGTCCGATAAAATCAAGTGTGCACTGCGCAACGCCATCTGTGGCAAGGTCCACCTAACCACAGATACGAGGACCAGTAAGCACGGCCAGGGACGCTATATCTCCCTAACTGCACACTGGGTAAATGTAGTGGCGGCTGGGCCCCAGGCGGAGAGCTGTTTGGCGCACGTCCTTCCGCCGCCAAGGATCGCAGGGCAACATTCTTTGCCATCTGTCTCCTCCTCCTCCTACTCAGCTTCCTCCTCCTCTTCTTCCACCTGCTCATCCAGTCAGCCACACACCTTCACCACCAACTTCAGCACAGCCCGGGGTAAACGTCAGCAGGCCGTTCTGAAACTCATATGTTTGGGGGACAGGCCCCACACCGCACAGGAGTTGTGGCGGGGTATAGAACAACAGACCGACGAGTGGTTGCTGCCGGTGAGCCTCAAGCCCGGCCTGGTGGTGTGCGATAATGGGCGAAATCTCGTTGCAGCGCTGGGACTAGCCGGTTTGACGCACATCCCTTGCCTGGCGCATGTGCTGAATTTGGTGGTGCAGAAGTTCATTCGCAACTACCCCGACATGTCAGAGCTGCTGCATAAAGTGCGGGCCGTCTGTTCGCGCTTCCGGCATTCACACCCTGCTGCTGCATGCCTGTCTGCGCTACAGCGTAACTTCGGCCTTCCCGCTCACCGTCTCATATGCGATGTGCCCACCAGGTGGAACTCCAACTTGCACATGCTGGACAGACTGTGCGAGCAGCAGCAGGCCATAGTGGAGTTTCAGCTGCAGCACGTACGGGTCAGTCGCACTGCGAAACAGCACCACTTCACCACCAATGACTGGGCCTCCATGCGAGACCTGTGTGCCCTGTTGCGCTGTTTCGAATACTCCACCAACATGGCCAGTGGCGATGACGCCGTTATCAGCGTTACAATACCACTTCTATGTCTCCTTGAGAAAACACTTAGGGCGATGATGGAAGAGGAGGTGGCCCAGGAGGAAGAGGAGGAAGAGGGGTCATTTTTAGCACTTTCAGGCCAGTCTCTTCGAAGTGACTCAGAGGGAGGTTTTTTGCAACAGCAGAGGCCAGGTACAAATGTGGCCAGATAGGGCCCACTACTGGAGGACGAGGAGGACGAGGATGAGGAGGAGGTGGAGGAGGATGAGGATGAAGCATGTTCACAGCGGGGTGGCACCCAAAGCAGCTCGGGCCCATCACTGGTGCGTGGCTGGGGAAAACACAGGACGATGACGATACGCCTCCCACAGAGGACAGCTTGTCCTTACCTCTGGGCAGCCTGGCACACATGAGCGACTACATGCTGCAGTGCCTGCGCAACGACAGCAGAGTTGCCCACATTTTAACGTGTGCGGACTACTGGGTTGCCACCCTGCTGGATCCCCGGTACAAAGACAATGTGCCCACCTTACTTCCTACACTAGAGCGTGATAGAAAGATGCGCGAGTTCAAGCGCACGTTGGTAGACGCGCTACTGAGAGCATTCCCAAATGTCACAGGGGAACCAGTGGAAGCCCAAGGCGAAGGCAGAGGAGGAGCAAGAGGTCGCCAACGCAGCTGTGTCACGGCCAGCTCCTCTGAGGGCAGGGTTAGCATGGCAGAGATGTGGAAAAGTTTTGTCACCACGCCACAGCTAACTGCACCACCACCTGATACGGAACGTGTTAGCAGGAGGCAACATTTCACTAACATGGTGGAACAGTACCTGTGCACACCCCTCCACGTACTGACTGATGGTTCGGCCCCATTCAACTTCTGGGTCTCCAAATTGTCCACGTGGCCAGAGCTAGCCTTTTATGCCTTGGAGGTGCTGGCCTGCCCGGCGGCCAGCGTTTTGTCTGAACGTGTATTCAGCACGGCAGGGGGCGTCATTACAGACAAACGCAGCCGCCTGTCTACAGCCAATGTGGACAAGCTGACGTTCATAAAAATGAACCAGGCATGGATCCCACAGGACCTGTCCATCCCTTGTGCAGATTAGACATTAATTACCTCCCCTTAACAATATATTATTGTACTCTAGGGCACTTCCTCATTCAATCCTATTTTTATTTTCATTTTACTATTATATTGCGGGGCAACCCAAAGTTGAATGAACCTCTCCTCTGTCTGGGTGCCGGGGCCTAAATGTGTGACAGTGGCCTGTTCCAGTGGTGGGTGACGTGAAGCCTGATTCTCTGCTATGACATGAAGACTGATTCTCTGCTGACATGAAGCCAGATTCTCTGTTACGGGACCTCTCTCCTCTGTCTGGGTGCCGGGGCCTAAATATGTGACAGTGGCCTGTTCCTGTGGTGGGTGACGTGAAGCCTGATTCTCTGCTATGACATGAAGACTGATTCTGTGCTGACATGAAGCCTGAATATCTGTTATGGGACCTCTCTCCTCTGCCTGGGTGCCTGGGCCTAAATATGTGACAGTGGCCTGTTCCAGTGGTGGGTGACGTGAAGTCTGAATCTCTGCTATGACATGAAGACTGATTCTCTGCTGACATGAAGCCTGAATCTCTGTTACGGGACCTCTCTCCTCTGTCTGGGTGCCGGGGCCTAAATATGTGACAGTGGCCTGTTCCAGTGGTGGGTGACGTGAAGCCTGATTCTCTGCTATGACATGAAGACTGATTCTCTGCTGACATGAAGCCAGATTCTCTGCTATGGCATGAAGAGACTGATTCTCTGCTGACATGAAGCCAGATTCTCTGCTATGGGACCTCTGTCTAATTGATATTGGTTAATTTTTTTTTATTTTATTTATTTTTTTATTCATTTCCCTATCCACATTTGTTTGCAGGGGATTTACCTACATGTTGCTGCCTTTTGCAGCCCTCTAGCTCTTTCCTGGGCTGTTTTACAGCCTTTTTAGTGCCGAAAAGTTCGGGTCCCCATTGAATTCAATGGGGTTCGGGACGAAGTTCGGGTCGGGTTCGGATCCCGAACCCGAACATTTCCGGGAAGTTCGGCCGAACTTCTCGAACTCGAACATCCAGGTGTTCACTC